>NW_009231248.1:0-11736 GCF_000690835.1 Fulmarus glacialis | reverse complement strand
CCTGCACTGGATGCAGCATTCTGTGACCAGGGACATGCCCGGCTTCATGTCAGAGCATCCCTGCCTCCTGTGGATCCCTACCACAAGTCCGTGCCACACCTGATCCCAGAGGGTAGCTCAGAGGAGAGCATGGGTGATGTGGGGCCTCCAGACTGCCAGTGGGATGCTAAATTCCAGGCAATGGCTCAAAATCTCTCTGCAAGGCGAGAACAGCCCTTGGAGCTCCTGATCCCATTCACCTCAATGGAAACAACATGGGGAATGAGAAGCTTTCTGTCTCAAGGCAGCCTCCTGAGATGCCTGGTATATCCAGGAGCAGCCAGACTCTCTGCTGCTCTTTCTTCCCCCAAATCCTGCTGTGACAGCAACAGCCTGGCAACCTCATCACCTGTCTTGTGCCCCAGGTCTTTGCTGGCTTTCCAGGACAGAGCAACAGCATTGCATGCAGTGAGCTGTGCAGTGGCTGCCTGGCTTCACTGCAAGGTGTGCATGCGGGCTGGGACAAGGACACAGTGGTCACCAATGCTTCTGGGGATGGGGCACAGAGCAGGGGTAGAGCCTGACCCCTCCACGGTGCTGTGGGGACCTGGGACCCTGGGGAAGGAGGGGATGGCTCCTCCAGCTCAGCTTTGAGCCATGGTGCTAGTGATGTCTTGTATCCTACAGGTTTGTGTCCTTCATCCTTATCACTTCCACTGCAGTATCCCCATTACCCTGCATGCTCCCCTCTCCCACATTGCAATACTCCTTGCTCCACTCGTGTCCCATGCACTGCTCATACAAGTAGATTTGATCAGTCTTCACAAGAGAAGGAGAAATGGGGGAATGTTATTGCTGTCTTTAACTACTGACTGGGAGGGTGTAGAGAAGATGGAGCCAAACTCTTCTTGGAGTTATGCAGGGGAAGGATGAGAGGTAATGGGCACAAGCTGGAACATGGGAAATAGCAACTAGATATTAAGAAAAACATTTCCCATGAGGATGGTCAAATATGGGAAAAGGGTGAGGGAATCTTAGAGATACTCAAAACCCTACTGGACAAGGTCCTGACCAACCTCACAAGCTGGAACTGTTTTGAGCAGGAGTGTGGATCAGAGACCTCCAGAGGTGTCTTCCGGCCTAAGATATTTTATGATTCTGGCCAATCCTTCCAGTTCCTCCCCGTGTCCCCTTAGTCCAGGCTGGGGTTAAGGCATTGCAAGATGTGTAATTTCCAACCTACACATGTGCAGATTGGCCAGGGCGTGCACGTGCTGTCTGGCCAGCTGACCTGAATGCGTGACCTTGATGCTACTGCTGTTGCCTTTCCATCTGCAGGTACTGCTGAGGGTGTCCTCTGCTGAGTACAGGCACTCCATTTCTTTGAGCCCCCTCTTTCCTGCTAGCTATAGTTGGACAGGCCAGTGTGTCCCTAGGAGGGACCTGGCAGGCACCAGCAACATGGTGTCACTTTTTTTGGTGAAACAGGAGCAACCTCAGCAAATTGAGAGTATCCCTTCACCCCCCCAGCATTGCCACCAGTCGCCCTTGCCAGGGGGCAGAAGGGGGTAACGATGCCATCCTGGGGCAGAGGGCTGTGCTGAGCACCTGCACCCAACCACAGCCCTGTTCCCAGTGCTCAGGCAGTGGGTGATGGGCATGGGGACAGCCGGGGACTGAACTCCCCCGGCCCATGCGATGTGGCACTTCCATACCCCGGGGAATCTGAGGTGGGGTTGCTCAACCAGGTCACACGCAGAGTTTGCAGTGGTGCCAGGGATTGAAGCTAAGCTAATACTCTGAATACCAAGCAGCTCTTCCCATTTTCCCGTCCTCCCCCGTGCCCCTTTGCGCACTCTCGTCTCTGCTGCACAGGAACCTTCCCCTTTGCAGCTCCAGTCTCCTTGTGCACTCTCAGGTTGCTGCTATCCTCTCCAGAGAGATCCAGCCCATCTCTGTTGCCAGCCCCAAAAGTAACTCTCCTACATATGGTGCTGGCCGTGGAAAACAGAGACGTGATATTTGACACACTGCTGTCAGGACTTACTGGCTTATCAGCTAAATGTTAAATCTGCTCTCTGAATAGCTCAACTCTTTTCCGTTGATACAGGCCCGAGGGTCTCTGGACGTAGCTGAATAGGAGAAGGTGTGCTGACCTTTAGTGTTTCATGGCTGGACTCTAAGGCCAGGCTAAGACACAGTTCAGCCCCCCCAAATATGTCAAGCACTAAGAAGCTCTTTGCCAGCCCCCGTGTGATGAGCCAGGCAGGATGATCTTGTGCTGCTCCAGAGAAATGGGCTGTTAGAGCCAGCATGAGCCCTGATGGAGTTCAGGCTGCCTGCAGGAGCAATGCAGACAGCAGGGACCTGTCTCCTAACATGGACACCCCCAGCTAAGCTGGCTGCCTGGGCTTTCTTCAGGGCTGCCAAAGAGACACCAGCGCGTCTAAGAGCCTAGTGGAGAGGTGCCCCTGGGAAGAGGTGATTTGCTTCTCTCACATCTTCCTGACCACAGCTGCAAGCTCACCAATGATGCCTCCATTGGAAAAGCTTCGTTTTGGATGGGTGGGATACGGTTCAAGTTCGGGGAGGTGTGAGAGTGAGCAAGGACAGGGTTCTTGCAGAGAGACAGGCACTGCAGAGGCACAGCATTGTCAGGATGGGGCATGAATGTGAGCTCATTAGTGGTGAGGCAGTGTCTAATCAGAGGTTATTACGAGGATCCTTTATTTTGCACCTGAGGGAGTCCTGTTCTTTACAGAAAGGAGTACCAGTAATTTGCTCAGAAGACAGGGCATGGAGCAAAGGAGCTGGAAAGTTTTGGGAGCAGCTGCCCTTCAGCTCCATACTCCTCGTTGCCATTACAGGGCTTGCTTTTCAGCACTTGCAGCTCTCCAAAAAAATCTAGGCATTTCTTTACATATCTGAATGTGGATTTAAAGCCTGAATTTACATGACGAGCTTAAATCTCTCTCCAATATCCATACTTCCTACAAAATTTATGCTGATTTGCTTTGAAATACCAGCCCTGACTGCACACCTTATAACTGAGAAACTAACCTTACATGACTTGCTGAAGGTAGCCCAAGAAGGTAGTGACAGAAACAGGGAGAAACCCCAGCCCTCCAGTCCTCCTCCAATAGTTCCCAGTTCATCCTGCCTTCCTTCCTGTGTTACATCTTACTTGTTAACTCACCAGCAGTGTTTAATGGATAGGCAGCAAACATGCTGTTTTTCCCCAAATAGGTCCAGCCTTAAGGGGAGGAGGAAAACTCTGGACCCTCCAACACCTCCCTGGCTCGACCCCATGGATTTTGCACCCGTAGGGTCCCTCCAGCCTGGCTTTTCCTGCACGGTGGTGGGCGGGGGAGGTGGCACTGCCGGTGCATCCCCGGCAAACGGCTGTCATTGGCGCCACCGTGCGAGTGAACCGGCTGGTGTAGCAGCCCGCGGGAGAGAGCGGAGCCGTGGCCAAAGGGCTGGACACGCTCCCAAAGCGGCGTCTACTGCAGGGCTGTCCCGAAGACCGAGTCCCAGCGAAATCCAGACCTCTGCCAGAAGCAGCCGCAGAGTCACCTGCCGCACCAGGCCAAGAGCACCTCTAAGGACCTGCCCGTTGGGCTCCATACACAAGGGATCCATAGCCCAGGGCTCTGTGTCCCTGCTCCGACCGCCATGGTCGGGGTAAATGTGGCAATGAGAACCATTTAACATCGAGATGTCCCTTGGTTCATGCAGTGGAGCCCTCTGCAGCTCCCAGCCCAAGGGACAACTCTGCAGAGATGACGGGCGGCATGTTCTCTGCAGAGTCAGAGCCACGGGTGCCCCGTTTTGTGATGACTGCAAAGGTGAAGTAGGTGCCTGACAGGGCTGCCGTTTGTACTCGCAGTAGCATCAGTGCTGCAAAGCTCTGCAGCCTTCCACGCTTACAGCCCACATGTTTTTAACCACCTCCATCAAGACATGCTCAAGAGCTGTAGTGACTTTTCAGTCACAGGCAGCTGGCTCCAAACTTAGCCCCAGGGTGTGTGCAGAGGGGATAACTCTATACAGGACACACCTCATGTGATGAGTGCTCTGTGGTTCCCTCTCCCAGGGAAATACAGCTTGATTACACATTTCTCTCATCTTTCATGCTCTCCAGTGAAAATCATCCTTTCCTGCCATATTTCTTTCTCAGCTGATCCAACACAGCTCTGGCCATCCAATGGTTGGCACAAGACAAAGCTATGTGCTCCTCAGGCAAGCAGGATGAGCAGAGAAGCTCTTATCCAGCTGTGGCAGCTTCAACCTGGTTTTGCAAAGCCCTTCCTAAATGTGTTGTGGTACTTAGCTTTAACAGTTGAGTAACCGCATCTCAGGACAATCCAGGAACACCAGAACACCAGCAACATGGTCTGTATGCCACCCCTGGACACAAGCGCCTTCTCAGCATGATAAGCACAAAATGAATGTCCCCAGCACTGCCTCGGGGCTATCAGTTATCCTCAATGGTTATGGTACACACGGCTTCCCTTGGCAGCACCTTAGCTGCATTCCTAGCTGGGAAAGCCAAGGTCCATACCAGCCTATCTGCCACACAGCTGCAGTTGGTGGCTGCAGCACTTTCTGCGAATAAACAGACCAAGCATCTTCCCCAGCGCATGCCAGGGCCAACTTGTCTCCCTGAGAGAGGTGTTTACTCTCCTGGTCAAACCCTGAGATGCTTCCACAGAGTCCCCTGCTCACCCTGGGGACATCCTCTATCATCCCTAGTCAGATGGCACCACTGAGACCATCTCTGGGGCTAGAAAGGAAACCACCAGTCCCTATGGTAGTTTAACCCTTTAGGGTATTAATATCAGAAAGGATGGCAAACATTCAGGTAATTAAGATTTTTTAAATTAAAAAAACCACAACAACCTACCAAAGCCCCCACACCTCTTACAAGACTTTAATATTCACTTTAAAGAGGCAACTTGGACACCGCTGGTGGCCAGCTCAACCCAAACCCCCAAAAGCCATGAGTTATCACAGCTATTGAAATGTTTGACAGAAGTATCCCAGAGCAGTTTGCACTAATTGCTCAGTATAAATACTCCATTATGTTCTCAGACAATCAGAATCTACCCAGCAAATCAGCTCCTCTGATCCACTGTAATCAAGAAGCAAAGCATGCATAACATCGCAATATAAACAGCATTTGCAGAGGGGCGCAGGGAGGAGGGGGAGCTGGCTTAGCTTGGCAGGTCCTGGAGTAATAGCTGCCTTTTTTGTTGTTGTTTTGTTTTGTTTCTAATTTCCAGAGGAAATTTAATTTCAGGAAAATGTGGCACAAACTTCCAAGCTGGAGGAAAGCTGCAGCTGCCGAAGGACTCCAGAGGAAGCGTTGCAAAAGAAACAGCAAGGGCTGTACTTACAGGTAAGCTGTCAGAGGGCTCAGGTTGGCAGGGACCTCCGAAAGCCCCAGCTCAGAGCAATCCACCGAGAGCATGATGCCATCCTCTTCACAGTGGCACTGGGGTGGGCACAAGGGCGCAGCACCTTGCTCTGCAGACACCACCTGGAAGTGGGCAGAGGAGGCCAGAAGAATGCCCCAGAAGAAGAGCTTGTCCATCCTCGCCTTGGCTGCAGCCGCGGGGACTGTGCGAGGTGCCGCCGGCTCGCTCTGACCCCGGGGCTCAGCTGGATGGAGGGGAGCGATTCCGCTGCCTCGCACGCAGTGGGCAGGGTATCTCCTGCAGGTCAGAGTGTGGTAAGGATGCAGCCAGGGAAGGGAAGGCATTGTTGAATGATCTTGGTTATTGGGTTTCAAGGGCTGGGCAGGGGCGTGAGACACGCCAATGGGAGGAGTTAAACTTTCTACTCTTTGCCTCTCTCTCTCTCTTAGAGCTGGCAGGAATTTCATTCAAAGGGAAGAAAGGAAAAAAAAAAAAAGAAACCTCAACAAATAAAGACCTGTTCATAGCTCCGGGACCTGTGCTTATTTTGTAACAATGTTTTTGTGAGATAGCAGGGCAGGGGAAGGCAAAGCTGGCTCCAGCAGGGCAGAGGAGTATAAATAGGGAGGCAGGAGTACCCAACCAGCACTTCAAGGGCTCCAGACTTTGGGACGCTGAAATATAACCCCAGATAAAGGACTCTGTGTGTCTGTGCTGGCTGCTAAACCCAGCTGCAACTGGAAAGTCAGGGTGCAGCTGGGGAGAAGGGAGTGAGGAGCTCACAACGAGCTGTTTGCTGGGAGCGACCGTGCCCAGGGCTGTAGGTCTGTCTGTCCTGTGGTCCGACTCTCACTCATGAGCAGCCCTGTTGCTATCCCTGTGCATGGGGCAGGGGCTGGGTGGGAGATGCAGGGGGATGGAGCAGCAGTATCATGGTGCTGAGCTCGGTGGGGGACCTCTCTGGAGAGCTCTGCAGGACAGTGGGACATGGTGCTCTTGCAGCCACGCTGCTTGCTATAGTTTTGCCCAGATCAAGATTGGGTGCATGTGTGAGCTGCGTTTGCAGTCCTCCCATGGCAGTGGGTTCAGTGATGGGGGCTGAGTCTGGCCCCACAGCTTGAACCACACTGCGTCTCTCTCTACAGGGCCATGTCTGTAATGGGGACGGCAGCTGAACATGGGTCTTTCACACTGAAGAAAGACAGCTGACCACTGGGCTTTAGGTGGATTTAGGCTCCCGTAAGAGCCGGTGTGTTCCTCCCTCTGCCTCCCCTCCAGCCGTGGCTGGAGGAATGGGGCAGAGAAAGAAGGGCCCAGGTTTGGGTGGCTGCAACGTGCACCCACGAAGTCACCGCTCTGGCTGTGGCCATGACACAGTAAGGTGCTGCATGACTGAAGCACAGACTGGGAGATGGTTTTCATGGCCCTGGTTCCTCTGAATGTGTTTTCCTTCTGGCAAAAGAGTTTCCTAATTGATATCCCCATTATCTCAGGATAAAAGAGGTAGGAGAGTTATCTGGGGTCAGGAAGGTGAGCCTGCAAAGTGGGAGATTTAAAAAGCTCCAGCTAACCCGGGGCTAGGGTGCCTTGAGGCCTTTGAGTCAGAGTTGGTATCTCCTCTGAAAAAAACTGCTCAAGATCGAGCTCAGGGTTTGGGGCTGATGCACAGACTCTGGCTGAGGCCTCCTGGCCTGGGTGATGCAGAATCAGAAACTATTTCTTTTGCAAAGTCCATTCAGATCCTGCAGTTTCAGGACTGAAACCCTATCACTTCTGAAGTCAGTAGAAACTTTGTCACCGAGTGCAGAGGAGCAAGGATTTTGGTCTAGGAGCAGGAACTGATTTAATTGGAATTAAGCCCCTTCCATCATGAGCAATTCTGGAGATGTCATTAATTAAACGTTTGCAACATATTTTGACAGCTCCAAATGTAAAACACTGCTTGGTGAGGAGACGGGAAGCCCTCCTCAGAGAGAGGGTTCCTCCTTGGGTTCCTTGACAACCTTCCCCTCCAGCTCCGATGTGGGGCATTAGCATGGCCTGAAATGGCTGGATTTGCTCTGACAGCAGCCAGAAATTTGGTGTCAGTCTGTAGAAAGTGTCAGGCTATCACTCTGCTCCTGGCTGCAACAGCAGCTTTTATCTACAATTTCCCGGTCCCTCTCTCTCCAGCCTAAGCAGCCAGACACCAACCGCATTGTGAGCTCCTGACAATTTCTCGCTCAGTGAATTCTCCTTGGGGATCCAGGGCTCTGGCTGAGCACACTATTAATAGAGCTCTTTAAAAAAATCACACTGAAGAGATCCCTATTGAAAACCGCCATTCTGCTGAAATAGAGCCATTTCCTCAGGAAGGCATTGACTGCAATGACATTTTTCACATTGTTTTTGAAGCAACACAGCCTGAAGTTGGAGGCCTTTGCTCTGTGTGTCTCACTTTGCTTTTACTTTTCTGTTTGCTTTTTATTCCAGCTTGGCTGTGGTGTTTCATTTCCATGTCTCATTTCTTTGAGACCTGATAATAGATGTTAATATTCAAAGTGTTCACTTATTCCAGCATGTCACCTGGCTCCTGGCAAAACCAAGAGTCTGGACATCAAGTCGTTTGGACCAGAAGGCTTTGATATTTCCATGGTAAAACCTGGAATTTCTGAGTAAGTCCGTCTGGGGTGGAAGTGTCACTTGTCAGCCAGCTCTCACTGAAATTGCAGTTTGCTGTGAGTAGTGCGGGCTGCAGTGTGCCCTTATTAAAGGCACCGGGAGCTCCAGATCCAGCTCATTCCTATTAACGCGAGTGGATGTTTTTCTGCAAGGCTCACACGTGTTTGTGTGTTGTCCTCTAGCGGCAGGCTGCGGTTTGGAAAGATGAGAAGAGCACTGCTCCACAGCAAGCTGAGCAGCACTGTTGCTCACCTGAGCCGCTCACATGCTGCAGCTGCACCAGCCGGGCTCCCCGACACGCTCTGCTGCACCCCCGTTCACAGAGACCTGCTTTTAAAGATTGGAGCTGAGACTCTGGGATCAAACACCGGGGGTTTGTAGCTGAGCGTGACACCTTAGCATGTGGTACCTCTGGGTGGCAGGTGACATCCCAGGTGGTATTTCTCCTGCTGCCTCCACACTGCATGCCTATCAGGTCTTCCTACAGCTTGCTTAAAAGCAGGGAAAAAACTTGGGAAAATTTAGAGTACAGCCTAAGTGGGGAACAAGGTCCAGCTCGTGTGAGCTATTGCAAGCACAGTTATTGCCTCTGCTCGTCAGGGGCACAAAAGAGGCAGGGATGGTGGACTGTGGCTGGCGAGGCGTTTCAGAGCTGTTGGAGTTTAAAGACTAACAAAGTGGTTGCGGAGGTATAGCTGGGGCAGGGCTGCAGCTAAACCCTTACAACAAGCGCTGATGTCCCCTCCCACAGAGCCAAAATGACTTTGTGGGCCCAGATAGGACAACTTGCTGGACTTTGACCTTGTCACTCAGCAATGCTCTTCCTGCAGAGCGGAGGGAGGTGATGGGCAGTGCTGTGCTGTCGCACCTCCCAAGGTGCTGCCAATGTCCTGGACATCCAGCCAGGGACCTTCCCAAGCTGGAAGACAGGTTGTGCTACCTGAGTCAAAGGGCTGGAGGCTGTTTATTTCTGTCCTCAGCATGTGCCAGACCTGAGGGCCCTGGAACAAACCCATGAGTGTGTCTTCTGTCCTGCTCCCATGTAGCAACTGTTTGTGCCCTCTTTTTATTCCCTTTGAGATTTTAGAAGGTTCAGGATCACCCCAGTAGAATCCCAGTTTAGCTGTTGATCTCCAAGGACAACCAGTCCCTACTGCAGACCAGGTGGACGCTGGCTGTTTTTCACTGCCAAGGTCACGGCAGGAATCGAGACCCTACTGTGCCGCACACTGGAGAGGACAACAGAGAGGCAGTCCCTCTGAAGGGACTTGAAGGGGAAGGAGGAGATGCAGAGAGCCCCAGGCAGTCTCACAAAGCACAGGGACACCAGAGAAAAATAGACATCACCAGGACTGGCCCGTGTGTGCCAGGGCATGCACTCATCCACCTCATCTATGACACCTCTGTGGAGGGGACACTCACTCCTGGGATGTGATCTCTCTATAGGATAAGCCCTCCAGACTTTCTTGCCATCCCTGGCTCCTCCTGAAGCTGGTCCTCTAGGTTCTGGGGAGAGCAGGATGTGGCCCAAACCAGCAAGGATGGGCTGAATGCAGCGGAAGCCAAGAGTCTGGTGCTTCGGATGTGTCTGTAAGCCTGGGGCACACCCTGGGGAGCCATTCGAGGTCGGGCGCAGGGGCAAAGGCCAGAGGAATGTTCTTGGTGCCCCTGCTCCCATCAGAGCCATCCAAAGGCTGAAATACCACAGTCAGGCTGTGGGTGAGTCCAGGCCCAGCAAGGTCTCCCAGAGGCTTCCCAAAATGTAAATTCCAAAACTGCAAAAAAGCAGAAAGCCCCAGTGCCCAGCATGCTGCTCCAGCTGTCTGACTGGGGCAGGGGAAGGACGGGGACTGGAGGTATCTGTGCTCCCTGATAGCGGGAAGGGCTGGTGCCAATGAAGTCACACAGAGAAGGATGGTTCCTCCCTGATACCCAGGGCACACAATAGCACAAGTCTCAGACGCACTTTAACTCCTTGCTCTGGTAGGCGCTGCTTGCAAAAAGCCATGGGGCAGCCTGGTGGCTCCATGACCAGCAGAGAAGAGGGACAGAGGTGCAGAGCTAGGTAGAAGACCTGTTAGGTGGTCCAGAACCCTACATGCTTGAAGACCTTCCTTTTTGGAGTGCCTGCATCAACTAGGTCAAGGAACCAAAGCCACGGCAAGCCTAGCACATGCAAGAGCAGGGCGTCGAAGAGGGAACCTCGGCTCTGGTCCTACTCAGCTGTACCAGGAGGAATTCCCCTTCCAGTTCAGACCTACCTTGAATCTGTCTGGCCCCAGCGCTTCTGCTCTCCAGGAGGTGGCTGACAGCAGTGGCTGATGAGAGATGATGCCTGAGATCCTGGGGAGGAATAGGCTGCAATCCTGCTGCTCCCTGTGCTGGTACAGCTCAGGTGGAAAAGACAGCTGAGCAGCGGACATACCCACTCCACGGCTACAGCTGGACCCCCCCACCCCACGGCTACAGCGGGCCCAGCCACAGCCTGGTGCCAGGCACCTAATATCACGGAGGTGTCCAGCTTGGGATGTGGCAGGGTGCCATGGGCTCCCTGTGGTGGGAGAAATGCCCTGTTACTGTTGTGCGAAGATGTGGCAGCTGCTGGACTCTCTGTGTGCTGGAGGGAGCAAGGGACAGGGGAGAGCCTAGGGCAGAGCTTCAGCACCGGTGAATGGAGAAGCTGTGGGATCAAGGAGCTGTGGTGCCCCAGCAGTCACCACCAGGCTCCCATGGCTGTGGGTCCCCAGGAGATCCGAAGGTTGGGTAACCCTGCTCTCCTGTTACTTGGCAATGCTAACCCAGTCTGCCCCTGCTCTGGCAGCTATGGGAAGGGGGGAAGGGGGTGGGAAGGGGGGTCCAAATGGACATGGTCCTGCTCATCTCCAGGGTCTTGACCTCTGCACGGGGGCTGATGGAAGAGGGTGGTGGCTGATGCTGCCAGACTGGAGCAGGCTAAATATGAAGAACAACACGGCACGGTCCAGAACTCACTGGGCGGCCCAAGCTGGAGGCTTGTTTTGTTTTACTGTTTTGTTGTCTCTCTCTCCCCCTCTGGGTTTCGTGGCTCTGAGCTGCAGGGCTGGAAAATTATTCATCCAAACCGCAGCTCCCACGACAGCCTCTGTAAGCATCTGTGGCTCCAGACTCCACTGCAGCAGTGGGTGGGAGGTCGTAAATTCATCATCGTCACCAAGTTGGCCTCCTGTTAGACAGGACGTGAAACACAGAGCAGCAGGCTGTGCCACAGACACAGTCATACCGAACTCACTGGGTGAAACCTGTCGGCCAGTTTGTGTGACAAATCCCTGTCCCCTGCCTGTCCCATCGATGAGAAGGTCCCTAGAGCAGCTGTGCTTTAGCTGCAGATGTCTGCAGGTTCACCTTGGCTGCTGGCGCTGCTGGAAACACTGTTGTGTTGTGCTAGCCAGATGTGAGAGCTGTGGGATCACTTGCTCCTGGAATTCTGGAAGCTCTGCAGAGAGCAGCATGCCTCTCCCACCGTGGCTTTCACTTGCTTCCTTATGACTTGGAGCCGGCACCCCTTGCAATTCTGTGCATCAGCCCTGGGTCCATGCATCAGACCTGCCTGGCTGTGTGTAGCTGTGCCCTGTGCTGGGACTGCCATCTCTGTGCATGGACAGGTCCATGTCCGGGTCCTGCACTTCGGCCACAACAA
>NW_009231247.1:119463-152965 GCF_000690835.1 Fulmarus glacialis | reverse complement strand
TGGGGGCGTGAAGCAGTTCCGCGCGAAGCCTTCATCCCTTGATTAATTTTTTTTTCCTTCTCGATACAAGCTTTGTAGACATCGCATGGTCGGTTTATACCCCACAGCACGTGAAAATACAGTGCTTCTTCGTGCCTGACATGTTCAGTCCCCAAGCAGTGATGCCTCCCTCGCATGAGGAATGTGCATCTGCACGTTCAATACAATTAATGCCAGCGGATAGTCCAGTTGTGGCGTGTGCTGGGAATGTGCCTTTGTATCTTTGTTGATTACCGTTATTCCTCTATGCAAAGCAAAATGCCACTTTGGAAATTAAAATACCTAGGGTGGTCTCTTGATGAGAACCCATTGTCATAATTATGATCTAAGATAAGGCAGAGACTTAAAGTGTAGTAAACAATAAAAGTCAGCTGTATTTCCTTAAACAGAGCTGAAGTCCGTAGTTTTGCCATCAGGGCAGACAGAGGCTGTTTTCAACCTTCTGACCAACGAAAGGTGCCACATCATCTGGGGAAAAAAAACAGCAGTTACTCTGAAGCTAAAGCTTACTGATGCGTTACTATTGGAAAACTCAGATGGGTGGCACCAGCTCTTTTTACACATCCTTTTACATTAGTGTGAACACAAGGTTTTTACAGGCACATCTAAACTGGTAGAAAGCTATTGCACTTTTAGTAGTGTTTATTTGATATGCAGGTACATAGGTATTTACACGGTAATAATAAAGCTGTCTGTCAGTTTTCTGGACTTAAATACTGAATTTTCATGAATAAAAACAGATTGTTCTTTGATGTCACATTTTTCATTAGTGAAGAGGAACAGATTTAACTCAGTGTTATTTTGCTGTATAATTCTGAGTTAAAGCTTTTTCAGGTCTCAAAGTAGTGATGCCTACAGATAGCTGAATTAGAAACCTACTAGTAAACCCCAAGATTTCCCACTATGATGACTGATCTCATCTGAAAGATTAGAAGGCAACAAGGCCTGATGTTCTACTTCAACCATTTGTGAATTGACTACTTTCTTGCAAGAAAGAAAAATGAGGGCTTTAGTTCATGAAAATCCTGAAGTGTGCAATTATATTTTGTCAACTCAGTTTCTTAAGTGGTCCTAATAAGGTAGGAAATTTTGTCGCTTCCCACTGTGTAGTACAGATTCTGTATGTTCCGCTCCATTGTAGTATAGGTTTGATTTTTTTGGTTTTTTTTGTAAATTTTTTTTTTTTTTGGTGATCAATAAAAGTGTTCTTCGTAAATAGTGGGCTTTGTGGCACATTTTGCATAGAGAATTCCTATATTACAGATGCAGAATACAGCAACTTAGTGGGTGTTGTAAAATATTGTGAAAAGAGCAACAATTTAGTGTAGAATCACATCTATAAATACAGATGGAATATTAGAGGAGAGCAAATTAGATGATTTTCAGTACGGTATATAGTAATTCTTGGAAGTTTCGTCTTGATTTTGTTTTCCTGGTCATTCCTGATGGCTGGAATATGCCACCGTTCCAAGTATGTATTTTTGTAATTCCTGGATTGCCTTATATTAACTAACATGGAAGAGATCAAATCTGATCAGGCAAAAATGCATCTTACAAGATAAATCTTAATGATAACTTAGTTTATTCAGATTGGGGCGCTATGGTTGCTAAACTTTGATGTAAGATTAAATCTCTACTATTTTAAGGTGAGATTATACTGAGTAAACAGCCTTGTTCTTACCCTTGTTGATCAATGATCTATATTTACACAAGTCTAATAGTTGCTTTAATGCACCATGTCAAAGGCTGTGTAATTCTAAATTGGAAATGTGTATAAAGTAATAGCACTATCATTAGAGGACTTTATCTCTTAATTTTATTGCCACAAGAGGATAGACTTTTACTGAATAAATAGAGGTAAATATAAAATGATGCACTCACCGGTGAATTTGGCAAATCTATGCATTTTACGGAGAGTGCTGGTAGACATGAGGTGTGAGGCTAGCCTTCGGAAAGGTGTTCCATTAGAAGCAAAAGTATCTGCAAAATTAATTTACCTATGGTTTTTTTGTGGTGTGATTTATTTAACCTTTGACCATAAAATTATTTCCATACTTTGAACAAGTATGCACTTTACTTATTTTGCTGTTGTGTTCTATATTGTCTATCATATTTTTTGTTTTAAATTTAAGAGCACTTCAGAATTTCATTTGTTGTTTGTAATTAGTTTTTCTGAGGGGTGATTGAAATCAGTCAGCTAATCATAAGAGACTTTTCCATGTTCCTGCAATCCTCAGTGAATGATAAAGTGATAGAATCTGCTGTATTTTATAACTATATTTAGTTTTCTACTCTTTCAAATTATAAGTATTTTCTAGCCAATTGTGAATCGACTACTTGAAAAGCAGCACTTAGTAACTGTAGCACTTTTAAAACGGCCTTTTGGTATAACTAAGTATAAATTGCAAAAGCAGATTTATTTTTCAATAATACTTTCTGTTTTCATTTCTTGTAAGAAGTGTTATTTTTAACTGTTACTGTTTTAATTGTGACAGTAAAGCTTTGCTTTAGGAGTCAAAACATATTTTAGTTAGTGAAAATATTGCTACCTTGTCAGTGATGCATATTACAGAACAAAATATTTTTTTTCTTCTCTTCTGGTCATCCTTCCTTGTTTCAAACATCCTTAGATTGTTGGATACTTAGTATAAATGCTTTGCTTAATAGGTGAAATAAACTAATGACACCTGGCAACTGACTAATCAGCACTTCTATAATCCCAAACCAACCCTAACACTTTGCCTTTTTTTTCTTAGTTTGGTTTGGTTTGGCTAGCCAGCAGACCAAACTATTGTAAGTAACAAGTGTAAAATGACCTGAAATTATGTAGCCTGTGGGGACAGGGAAGAAGCAAGTAGCACTGTGAAAGAGAAATGAGAGGGATCTGAGGGTACGGTAGTGCAGATGGCAGATGCTTGGGGACGTAAGTGTATCCTCGGCTCTTTCCTGTCCTGGCAAGATATGTGTGCCCAGGAATGATTTTTAGTGTTGAGGCCGAGTGGTATGTTTGGCCCACTTTAATACTATTAAAATCTCTTAGCCCCAAATCAGAGTGGCTGCATGCAAACTGCCTATTAATAATAATCCATACTAACTAGTAAACTGTACCCAGGAATTGCTTGGGTGAGTGTTAGGTGGTTTGGACCAAAATGGTGCCGAGGATAATGCAACCATATAGCGTGGCAGTATTTAATGCTACGTCTTAATTTATTGAGAGAGATGTAGTCTGGGTGTCCAGTGGATGTGAGCTAGTGGTGTCTAACAGAAGATGTTACCTAGGGCGAACTTGGAGATATTGCCTGATGGGCTATCGGGGAGATAGATATGATAGTTCATTGCGTGGAAGGCTAAGGGGAACATAACACGTTCATAGAAAGCTAGGTTTCATTAGTTCCACTGTTTACAAAACAGCTTTTTGTATTAAAGTTTTTTGTAAAACATTCTGAATTTTCTTGATGAAAAGATAAAGCTGTGTAATATTTTTATTTGCCTTCAAGCTTTGTTTGGATTGCATTTGTAGGCTTTTCTCCACAACCAGGAGGGCCTAACATTTTTTCTTTAGAGAACTGAGTTTCATGTAATTGCTTGTCTGCTTTATGTAAAATACAAATGCTTTATGTAAACATAAATATTTAGAGATTTGTAATGAAGTTAGATTTGCTGGCAGATATTAATCTTTGCATTGAAAGCTATCAGCTGGCTCTGGTGTGACTTCCTTGATGATGCTGTCAGGATAGGAACCTGATTAGATTAGAACCTGATTAGAAAGGCTTCAATATAAATAGCTTCATGGGTCATTATTATTTAAATAAAATGTAAGTTTTTTTAAAAGACTGGAGGACTGCAGTACTGAAGTATTTGGCTGTTGCCCAGAAATACATAGCTAATTAAACTGCTGTAGTGTTGGTTTTTATTTACTCTCAAATAACAAGTGTCAGATGCTGAGAATCCTGAACTGAGATTTGAGGGCAGAGAACTTCTAATAATTTAGACAAATAGTCTAGAAATAAATATTTCCCTAAAAGACCTGTACTCATCCTTGGTATTAATTAGCATGCATTCAATTGTTAGCTTAAAGTCTATGGACCAGTTATGTTAATGAAAGTTGTTAATTACTTTAAATAGAATGGTGAATTCTGAGGAAGAAGCAGCTGGTGTGTTGTGCCACTTCTAACTGAGGACTGAAAATGCCAGCAGGTAAGAACACTTTGTGTTTGATTTCAGTACATGTTTTATAGTCAGAACTAGATGCAAATGTCTTCTGTCTATAAATTTTTAATGCTGCATTGGCTCCATTTTGAGTCCATGTTTATAGCTGATTTTCAAAGTGTTGGTTTTTTTTATTTTTTTATTTAAATTTGGGGGCTTTTGTAAAAATTGTAATTACAATGGTAAATATGCCGTAGCTGAAGATTCAACAGCCTTTTTCAGTCGTGTGCCAGATTGCATTTTTAATTCTTTAGCTACAAATTAAGCACTACCTCACGGGGGCTAGAACACCTACTGCTTCAAGGGTTGAAATGCTGCTGATAGGAGTATCATGATTCACAGAAAGGCAGGGGCTCCCAGCTCCAGCTGATTTCAGATCCGTGCATGCTCCTGCCTCTTACATATCTGTCTCAGGGTGGTGCTCTTCTGGGTTCCAGACTCAGTAAGAACCCAGAGCTGCTGTTTCTCCTGGAGACAGTGTGTCACGTCTGTTATGGGTGTGCTACTGTTCATACGCAGCAAGGGCAACAATCTGTCCTCTGCTTTGGCTAGCCCAAGTTTTGTGCTGATCCTGATGTGTGCGCTCTTCAAAATGTGCTTTCTTCAGGAAACAGAGTAGACAGTGCCGACTTCAGCAGCAAGTAATAGCCTGGTGTGTTTGTACAATGTTGCTGAGTTATCCTTGTGTGGTTTACGTTGTCAGTGGAAATTCTTAACTGAATACCAAGCGAATTTCTTGGTAAACTTTCCCTGATAAAATAATTCTTGTTCTTTGCAATTTTAAAGCATGATTACATGCTTTTTTAGCAATGGCGATTATTGAGCTAGTGAATCATACTCTAGATTTCTTTTTGCAGTTGAAAGTGAGGCAAAGGCAAAAACCAAGGTCCGGTTTGAGGAAATCTTCAGACGTCATGCTGGCCTAACAGACACAAAGAAATCAAAGAAGAAGAAGTTTTGCTCTCAAGAGAACATTGTGGTGAGTTTGAACACGCTTTGTTTGTTTCTCTTCCTTAATGGAAAAAAGATCAGGAAAATGTATTGTAGAAAGGAGATGTAAGCATTTTAAAAAAGTAAAGTATAAAGTATATTTCTGCACATATCCTTTGGTTTTGATGTGGCTTTTATTTGTTGTTTGTGTACCAGCAATGCATCCTTGTAATTTGGAGGTACGCCAAAATTACATAGAATAAAATACTGGTAAAAAGCAAGGCATGCAGGCATGCACTCATTTAAAGTCTGCCAGTACTTTTTTTCCATTCACATTTTTCAGAAAAGTTTTAAGATTTTCAAATTCAGTAGTGACGTTAGTGGGAGTTTGAGTGATGGGCTAGTAGAATTATTGGTGTAAAAGTATTTAGTTTTGAGAGTACTACATCTGTGTAATACAGGTACATCTGTGTAATACATCTGTGAATTGAGAACTAATGAGAATTTATAATAGTATTAGAGATAATTAATTTTATTCCATTTCTTAAAAATTACTGGTGTAAGAATAAGAATTTACAAACAATATTAAACAACATTTGAAACTTTTTTTTTTCAATTTTATCTCAGTAATCAGCATATTTCTGCATGTGCTGAGCTTTGTATCTGATTAGTCCCGTGTTTACATGTCTACTTAGGTAGTACAAATGTATAAAGATTTGTTGTAAAGATTTTGGCGTTAGCTTGTGACTTGCAGATTAGGAATGATTCTATCACCCTGACCTTATGGTTAGATGACATTTTTGTTTGTGGCATATCTCTCATTGAAAGAGCCTCAGAGATTCCTCTGAGTTATGGTTCATATTGTAGCTTTTTTCCTGAACAGAAGAATAAATGTTTAATATGAGTCCTATATATACTGATTATTGACTTACAGTGTTTGGAATTTCAAAAGAAAGCAATTTGCTTAAAAGACAAATGTTCTAGCTTTTTATTTTCCTGCTGTTAGGTTTTATATTTGCAGTCTTTTTTCTTACAATTGCATCCATACCAGATGCTGGAAGTGAATGTTCATTCTTTAACACTCATTTAAGACAAAGGAGTGGTATTTTATATAGTATCAGAATGTTACATGTATTTATTATATGTAAGTCTATTTGCAATAGTTATATTAAACTTCATATTGTTAAGCTGAAACATAATTTTGTCTTTAGATTGACAATTTGAAATTTATGTTTGTGTGGATTTTTTTATTTTGCATTCCTTGAAGTATATGGTATTTAGTCAGAAGTCTATATAAAGAATCAAAGTCATGTCTAAAATACAGTATAGAAGAGTTAGAGAGTGGTTTTTTTCCTTTTTTTGCTGGCATATGTGTAAAGACAACACTAAATTCTTCCTTGGTTAGGTTTACTTTTTTGATGAAACATGAGTTCTTAAATCTGTACTTTATAAGTATGATATAAGTATTTTTGAGCACGTAATTGTATGTTCATATGCAACTACATATTACTCATAAATATTTTAAGCTTACTTTGGTTTAAAAACTTGTTTCCATTCCAGAAATCTCTGATGTAAAACACTAGTGTTTTGGCGCTACCTAGAAACAAAATCACAGTGAACTGAATCAAAAGTTAACAGTATACGCACAAATTAAGAAGCGTTTTTAGGATCAGTGTGGAAGCCTAACTTTATGGTTTTGTTGAAGCCATAGATTTTTACCAATCAAAGCACTAAAAACCTAAGAACTTGAGGAGAAAGTGTATTGAAACCTAATACTGACAATTTTGAATATTTCCTTAAAGTGTGGCAAAGTTGCAAGAGCTCAGGTTGGTATTTTCCATGCTGGTTGCATTCAAGTAGAAATTTCTGCAAAAGCTTCAGCAAATAACCAGTCATTTCTTTGTAAGAAATAAATGTGTGTGGGAGGGGAAGAGGAGGTAGATGGAGGGGGTTGGCTGGTTTTCTTCTCATTTTCTTCACTTTATATAATTTAACTGTATAGAGTTTCACATGTTTTGAAATAATGTAAAATTTATCAGTGATGGTTGTCTTTGTGTCATGCACTTGCCATAAATGGTCTCCCAGGTTTGATCAGAAACAGGTCATGGTTGAGAGCATATTTCCACTGGAAATGTTCCAGTCTGCTTCTTTATTTTGTCTTTACTGAACCTAGCCTTTCTTAGATTAATAAAACCTTTTCCATCATAGTCCACTGTTTCCTTGAAACCTGAGTTCTGGAGCTGCAGGAGGTTTCTGTGATTTTGAACAACAGAAGTGAGGGTAAGGAGATTGCCTGCCCGTCTGCCTGCTCTGCTCTGTGTGCCCATTGCCTGGAGAGCCTGCCTGGAGAGAAGGGAAGCAGCCTGCCTGGAAGAGGAAAAGCTGATATCAGTAGGGTAGGATGAGTTTGAAGTCACAACTGATAGGAATGAGGGGGTTGTAATGGAGATGGAGATAGACATCAGCTGCGGCCAGTGAAAGGTCTGCTTTGTTGTTCAGAAGCCAGAGGTGCAATGGGTATGAGGCCTGAAGGCATGGCTGAAAAAACAAGCAATTGGTACACAGTCAGAAAGGGAACTTGCTAGTATCCCTTCCAGGGCTAACAGTCACCATATTTATTTTTTACCAGTTGCGCCTCCTATTACAAGTTGTTAGAATGAGGCAAGCCTCAGACCAGGCAATGCCCAGAGTATTTTGCCCAGATAGATTAATCTGTCTAAAGTCTGCATGAAAATGATTGAGTTTATTTGGTTCAATCTAAATTTCATGGTAGAAAAGAGGATGTTTAACTCAGAAAATGTCAGTGAAGTTTTCTACCAGGTGAAAAGCAAGATCCCTTTATCGAGGCAAGAATTTCTTCCCTAGACTGTAGTCTGACCAGCTTACAATATTAGGATGGGCACGCATTGGTAACTAAGGTTTTGTATTCAAGGCAGGACTGCAACAGATTTATCCATTTGAAGCTTTTTACTTCCTACCTCATTGAGTCCGCTCCTTCCCTTTCTTCGTAAGTCCCTGGATGACAGGTTGGAGTCTGGGGTTCCATGAGGGTACAGGTAATAGGAGTCTATCTCCAGGCTTGAAAATTCTTGTATTCTTTTGGGTAAGATGGATGTTTTACAGGTTTCTTCTGACTAATTCAGTACTTTAGCTTCTGTCTTAGATGTAAAACACAACCTGAGAAGCTTTGAGGTTGTAGAATTTTCCCAGGGTCTATTTCATGGCCCATTTTTTTTCTATAAGCTGACAGGCAGCATATAGTTGTTGAGATTTCCACTGGTTTTTAGCCCTTTGTTTCTTGTATTTAAAATAGGAGAACTGCTAATAATTGACTTGACCTGCACATTTTCTCAATACTTTCTGTTAAAATCTGATGGAACTTCTCCAAGCCCATCCTATCTGTAAATTAAAGTTCTAGCTTTGAGCGTCTACATTTTGTAGTCTTATATGAGCAATAGCAGTAAAATTGTTTCCCTAATGCATTAAAATTTTCTTAAACAGCCCAGCCAACTAGCCAGCATCACAAATACATTCATTACCAATTCAGTTGTAAGTAAATGGTCTTTTACAACCAGAACATATCAGCCCTTCAGTGGGCTGGCAATGTCCGTTCCTAATTTTTCAAGGTGTGCCTGTGTTATGGGAAGAAGTTCAGGTACCTCTGTAAATCTGGTTATCTGAGTTTCCAGATAGCCTGGGCAAAATCACTTGATGTGTTTCCAGGTTCCACTCACATATATTTGAGAAGCCTTTTCAAAACGGAGCAAGATCATCAGGCATTTCGAGAAGCCTTTTTAAAATGGAGTAAGATTATTAGGCATTGTCCCTGCTGTCAGCTCTGGAACACGAATGGCAAGTGACATGACCTGGAGTTGGCTCATTGAGCCTGGTGTGTTAGCCCACCTCCATGCATCTTGGCTGGCGCCCACCTCTCGCTCCTATCAGGCCAGTAGTGCAAGTTGGTCTGTTCCCAGGGAAGAGTGCTTCCTCTGCCTTGCTGTCGTAATGTGGCCGCAGAGCTGTTTTGAAAAAAAGCCTTCTCATTTGTTCCATGCTTTAAGCTGAGGAGGTCAGGTTCAGGTCAGGAACTCTCTGGAGTTACTCCAGAGACAGGCCTATCCTCTGAGCTGCTTTTCCAGCTTAACTGCTTTTTCTAACTCAGTTCAAGTGTGTTTATATATAGACAATTGCTCTTAGTTGATCTCTCTCAGTCCTGCATTTCAGACAGAGAATCTATACCGGTGTCCCTGCCTCTGCCTGAGACTTAATCTGATGGTTTTTATGAACCTCTTGGCTTTTACTTTATCGTTTTGTGACTCCCTCCCATCTTCCCTCTCTGTTTAATTACAACATGTGGAAAAAGTGGCCTGAGTTAAGATCATACAGGCTATGTATCTGAGGAATTTGTGTTTGAACTGCTGAAGCAGCTTTGTGCTGTCTGCAGTATCTATTAATGTTCCTGGAATTTGCAGTAGTTTGAGACTGTGTTTTATTTCATTATGAGGATATTCTGTAATTTTTTTTCCGATGAGTAAATTTGCTGTAATTAAGTGACTGTGTGCTGCTACTATTCATGACACATATTTCTGGATGTATGTTTTTGTTTGTAGGCATAATAAATAACGAGTCCTAGCAAATATTTCGAGCAAGTTTTTGCAACAGCTAGGTTTCTTTAAGGAAATGATTCTTGAATATCAGAGTTATTTTAGAAACTCTTGAACAGGTCAAAGATGAGGGCTTTTTGTTTAGGATTTCTCACAGGATTCTACTTCTTGGGCTTAATGGATTAATGTTCTATGAAAGGCAAAAATCAGCATGACCTTAGCTATTGGTCACTGTTGGGTCTTAATTGCCAGTGTGTTTTAACCTTCATTCCTTATACTCTGTAGTTAAAGCTATTCGTAGAAATGCAGGTAAGGATGTGGACAATCTATTAGAAGGCATTATTTTGTTTTTTTAGTTTATATAAAGCTGGTTGCTTTTTTTTTTTTTTTTAAATTTCCCTTACTCTAGTCTGTATTTCAAGTTATTTATATGAAATCTTCCACATCGTCTTAATTCATTGACTTATGAGTAAAGAGGATGTTACTGGTCTATTTAAGTAAAAGATGAAGGTAGAAAGACAGGTTTTTTCATGGTTTGATATTGAGATAATTTAAACTATTTTTAGACACAGCGTGCTAAAAATAAAGATACCTACTGAAAAGATGTATGAATGGCTTTAGATTTTTCTGATGTATTAGATAAGCACACTTGCATGAAATTCTAGATGCTTTCTTTTTTAACTCATACTTTATTAGGACAGTGTTGTTTAATATGTAGCATTAGTAAGTCTAGTTAGTGCATTTTTAAGCTTTGTTTCCAGTTTCAGACATCAGCTTTTATTTCTGTGTTATACTTGGTGTATTTTTCTTGTCACACTGCTTTTATTTGACAGTTTTCCTGTACAAATGATAAACTTCATTGATTTTTTTCTCTTTGTGCTTTTACTCATGTACTTCAAACTTTCCTGTCTTTTTCCTCCCTTCTCCTTCTTGAATACTTACAATATTTTCCTTACTCTCCATGTTCTCTCTTTCAATGTCAGATGTGCATAAAACAACATAGTGATGAAGGTTTGCAGGCTCACATAATTGAGGGCATGCAATATGGAGGCAGATGACTTGCACTATGAGTGTTTTCTTCTTTCTAGTCATGGAATATTATTCTCGCAGGTGGGCATTTTTAAGTCAGAATCCATCCTCCAAAGCATGATCGCTGTTGCAACGTCGTTCTCTGTTTTTCCTTCTTATAAGCTTGTACATTTTGGTGATAACTTATTACACATATTGTCCCCTTTTAAAAATGTTTGAGGCAAACATGATTCTGTAACTGGGAGAAGCATCCCAGCTAGAAGGGGAAGATGTCTGTGTTTATTGAGGGAGGAAGATGGTCTTGGCAAAGAAAAGATTGTATGCAGATACTTATATTTTCTCCAACATTTTTTTTAATTTGCTTTCTTTGTGTTTTAAAGTCCTTTCTAATGTTTCATGTGGAGACTCCAGAGAGTTTTATGCAATACAACAGAGTAAAAGCACCTCAGTGCCTTTACAGAAGTTCCATCAAGGAACAGAGATCTGTGTATTGAGCTCCTTACAGAATTAGGCCTTGGTTACTTGCTGCGTTGTTTGGAGTTATCATAGAATAGTTAGTGTTGGAAGGGACCTTTAAAGGTCATCTAGTCCAACCCTCCTGCAATGAGCAGGGACATCTTCAAATAGATCAGGTTGCTCAGAGCCCTGTCCAACCTGACCTTGAATGTTTCCAGGGATGGGGCATTATAACTTTTAGTAACCAGGAATAGAAACCTGAAGGAGGGAGGAAAGTTTACAGTGTGTTTTCTAAAAAACACCAAAAATTGGCCGAAGGAGTGCACAGACAAATGCATTAGCTGAAATTTATCTTAGCTGTTTTTACTAGACTGGTCTTTAGATCAACTCTTTCTCATTCTACTAAGAATAATGTGGGGTTTTTTTTCAACTTTATACTTTTTTTTTTAAAAAAAGTCTTATTGGAAATCTGTTTTTCAGTTTTGGCACTTTTTAATATAATTTCATTGTTCAACTTTGCCAAGCAACTTTCAGTAAAAGAGACTACAAACAACTGAACCTGAAGCCTGTCTCTAACTTGCATTTAAAATGGATGAAAATACTTGATTTCATGCTGTGTGTAATCTTCAAGTCTTCCATAGTCTAAAGCATTGGCATCTGTTTATGGAATAGAGTTGTTGATTTCTTTTTTTACTGGATATACATAAAAGTAATTTAAAAACATAGTGAAACAAAATTGAGGATGAAGCCCAAACACAAGATTTTTTTTTTCAGTATGAATTTTTTGTTGTCTTTCAATCTGTCACTTGTTAATTTTAAACAAGAAAATAGCTAGATCTTTGATTTTATTTTACTTTGTGTAATGTTGCTAAAGAAATAACATAAAGTACTATGTTTATCTTTATAATTTTTAGTACAAGTATGGTTTATGTTCTTTTCATTTATAGCTTGACACCTTTAGAAGTAATATTGATCTAGCTAAGGAAAGTGTGAATGATGAAGCAATTGTAAACAACACATATAATCCTGAAGAAGAGAGTCCCCGATTTACAAAAAATAAACTGAGAGAGAAAGCCTCAATTGCAGAGAAAATAAACAATGATATTGTTAGTGGAGAGGAGAACAAGCAACCAAAGTTTAACAAGAAGAAAAAGAAATCACTGTTACAAGAACAATTTAATGAGGAGGAAAATTTATATGAAGCTAAATTGGAGAGTTTTGAGAAAAAGATTAATGATTTTCCAAAGAAGAAAACAAAAAGTAAATCACAAACAGATGTACCTCATCAAGAAGGTGACAGAAGGATTAAAAATTCCTTGAGTGAAGTAAGAAATATAACTGAATTGGAAGAGGAAGAAGAGCTAATTCGAGCCTATCAGCTGCATGTGGCTGAGGATGAGGCAAATGCAATTAAAAAGAAAATAAGAATGAAACTTAAAGAACAGATGTCTGAATTTACCTCCAGTGTTCAAAACCATGAAGTTGTATTGAACAATGAAGTGGGCAAAAAGAAGAAAAAGAAGAAAGAAATAGCAGTTTTAAGTGAAGCTGAAACAAGGTACCATTATACCGTGTGTCTGTGAATCTTAAGCGAAATGTTTCGTTTTGTTTTAAGATAGGCAGAAGCTTTCTGATAAACTGTACATATCTTCTAAGTGATGAACTGGATGATTCTGTTATGAAAAAATATCACCAAATACTTTTTCAAAATGCTGTCAAGATTAATATTTAATTCACAGGTTCTGTTTCACTTAAAAAAAAAAAAATCCTCCATTACTATCTGATGTTTATTTTCTGTGGAACTCACTCTTAACTAAAGATAATTTTGTGCATGTTTTTTTAGTGATGAGTGATGGCCCTGATCCAGCAGAATAGTATTAGCTGAGCTCTATTCACATGAATGGTTCTGCAATTATCTGGAAATTAGGGGGAAATGAAGGGGGGAGAGAAATGAAAAAGGCAAGACACTAATGTTGGGGGTGTGTGTTGCATTTTCAAGATACACAGATGATGAGTTGCAGAACTAAAGAGGAAATTTCAAGTGGATTAATAATGGTAGTGAGCAATTTTATCCATATATGTAGTAGAATGCAATTGCTAACAGTAATCCATTACATTGCAGTGCAATGTCCCTTTCTGAGCTACAGCATCATCCAGCAGAAGATGGCAATGAAAATCAGTCATTGGAAAGACTATTTACATCAGAAGATCAGAAACTGGAGGAAAGCATGGAAAAACAGAAACCTAAAGCAAAGAAGGTTAAAAAGAAAACCAGAAAAGGTCTGCCAACAAAATGTTAGAATGGTGTGCTGCTTTATCCAAGTCTTTTTTCTTTTTTTTTATTTTTGTGCTGCTACAGAAATATTTGTCCGTAGTAGTAACACAGAAGTGATTGAGCTGTTGAAGTTACTTATGTTTCTTTAATTACTTAATTGTATTTTTGTTCTTCCAATTCTGAACCTAATTTGTAAGGAAGCTAATTTGATGTATCAATCTAAAATCTTGAGAAAACATTTCCTGTAAATAGTTTTGAAATTGATGAATAGTTAAAAAGTGGGTTTTTTTAGCATAATGTAATATACACCACCTTTACAGTGTATTACTTAGATGCATATTCTAATTGTCTTTTTGTTACTTTATCGTTTTTATTAACTTTATGCTTGGTGTATCACCACCGTTTTAACCTGATGCTCAATTCCAACATAAGGAATACTTTTTCGTGCAACACATAGTCAAATTGGAGAATTCATTTCCTGAAATGTTGTGGAGGCCAAAATAACAAATTAGTTTAAAAAATGGAGATTACAGAAATTGATGAGGAGTAGCTCTTTTAATATCTATTAAGTATGGTGGTCTCATTGTAACTTATAAATGAGGAAGTTCTGAAAACAATGTTTGGTAAATTCAGGGAAAATGCACGTGGAGAAAACATCAGTTCCTGCTTATCTTGTTTTTTATGTTTTCCTTAAAAAAAACCCCAACCAACCAAACAAAAAACCCTACTATAGGCTGTAGTCCAGAGCAGGATATTGAACTGTATGGGTTTTAAGTCATTGTGGCACAGAAGAACCTATGTCAATCAAGAGGAAGATCTCTGATTTTAAATAAAAATGTTTGTTAATAGAATAGATTATATTAATTAATATATATTCATGTGTGTGTTCATACATGTTTAAAATGCTGCAGATTTGATAATTTTATTTTAAGTTATTACATAAAAAACAAGTTAAATATTATTACTTTACTATTTATTGCTAAGACAATACAGAGCATTTTTACTCCTTTAAACTGTCACTAGTGGAACATAGTAACCTCTATTTACTTTGTTCCTATTTCTAGAAGAAAACACAGAAGTTGCTGCAGACAATGATGAGGAAATGAAGAATTCAGAAATTTCAACTCAATCTAAATTTGGTTTTGATGATGATCTTGTGTTGGGAGTTTATATCCATCGATCTGATCGACTTAAAACTGATCTCCTGGTATCTCATCCCATGGTTAAAATCCATGTTGTTGATCAGAGAAGTGGCTTATATGTCAAGAAGGATCACAGGTGACTTTTAATAAACTGTTTCTATTATCAATGATTACTATAAATACATAGATTCTTCCCTAGAAAATTAAATATGAAAATGAAAATAATGCTGAATTTTAAGCTTGTGAGGTCATTCATTCGTTTCTACATTTATGATAATGCATATATATGCCTACAGTAAATTAGGGTGGTATTTTTCTTTTCTTTTTGGCACTTTTAAATGCTCTGCACTGCTATATTGCTCTCAAGGTCCCCATATTTACAGCACAGTTCATTCTATATTCTCTCCAGAGAGAAGATTTCCTAAATCTCAAAAACATGTAGAAGGCAAGATTAGAATAAGTAAGCAAAATTCTTGTAGCATAAACAGTGTCTGCCTTTTCTTTTTTACAAAATAATTTTTAGAATCCTGAAATGAAGTTTAGTTCTTCGTATTTCTAATCACTTCAGATACTTGTTTCCACTGTCATTATGCATAATTTTCCTGAAGACCAAATTTTAACAGTACTTGAGCAGTAGATTCTACCATGATCATTATGCATAAATTTGGTAACAGTAATGTGATTGTTAGGATTTTGAACTTCAGCCTGTAGCATTTCTATATACATTGCAAATTGTCTTAAATTTTGTGTGGTTTTAGAAATTTTTTTTCTAAAATCAAACAAATGGAATCTTGTATGTTTCTTTGCTTTCATTAATTGAAAATACTGTATTGTTTGAGTTGTTTTTTTAAGGCGCTATAACAATTGTAACTGTTTGGAAATTTTCAAACAGCAAGAGAAAAGTTTCATCTTATTATGAACAAGAACAAATCGAGCACATTCTTCCTATTATGACACAACCATATGACTTCAGACAGTCTAAATCGACAGTTCCAGAGTGGGAGGAGCAAGTCATATTTAATGAGCGTTTTAGTTATTTTATTCAAAATACTGAAGAAAGCCCTCGGGTAATCCTGTTTTTTGAGGTAAGGTTAAATATTTTACATCAAATTTATGCACATTATGATTTTCTGTTTGTTTCTTCAACAGTATATATTTGACTGATTCAGGTGGGTTTTTTCAGTTACATTGGGTTAATAGCATAGCCTTAAGATACGGAATTAAGTGGAGATACCAAAAAGTGGTATTTGTGATTGCTAATACTAATAAACATTTTTTTAATAGCAAAAAAAACCCCTGTTTTAATAGTAGTAAGGAGGACAAAGCTTTCTTATTAAATCTACTGTCAAACTTCTGGGAAAGGCTGGTAAGATCTTCCAGATCAGAAGGGATAGCACCACGTATAAAGGATATCACTTTTTCCTTTTTCACATTCCTGAAATCTGAAAAGGAGCTTAAGTACCGGAAACTGAAAGATGGAGTTTGCCTGCTTGTAGCAACACCTCTTTTCCTTTGTACCAATGAGCAAGCTATTGCGTTGTTTTCTGTTAACATTTTAGACATCTACTTCTCCTCTCCCATTCTTCACAAAGTAATTGTTAATTTGTCCTCCAATACAGTTATGTTTAAAGGAAAAATTGTGAGGTATATATTCAACATGATTTTGAGCTTAAGTATTTCAATATTTGTAAGGAGAGATTCTGTAGTATTAACCTGAAAATGGGAACCTAATACAATAAATATTTTTTTCATTCCTTGTTTTTTTATATTTCAAATAGGTTGTATATACAGTATCACCATATGTTTCTTTATGTTCTGTGATACTCATAAATGAACACATTTATAGAATTAAGAGACCTTAGTTGCATAATACAAAAGTAATTACATTTGTATGTAAAGATTCTTCATGGAAATCATGTTAATGTTGGGACCAAAAATATGACTACACTGAAAGCATGCTGTTTGACTTCAGCCTGGTTTATGAAATATCAATTCAAAGAAAGCATGATTCCAAGTTTTTTTATATAGCAGATAAACCTCCAGGAGTGGCTAAATATGAGAAGATTCCGGTCACTGATCAGAAAAATGAAGAATCTCATGGTCATCATTGGAAGTGTTCAAAGTCAGGTTGGACAGGGCTTTAAGCAACATGAGGTAGTGAAAGATGTCCCTGCCCGTGGCAGGGGGGTTGGACTAGATGATCTTTGAAGGTCCCTTCCAACCCAAACCATTTTATGATTGATTCTATGACATAAATGATAAAGCTAGGAAAACTAACTTTTTGACTGCCGTTTTCCAGCTAGGTTAACATACAGCTGGTTTTGGCTGTCAGATCTGTGATCTATATGATTTCTGAACTATATAGGATTTATGAAAATTACACATGAACGTTTTCCTCTTTTATTGGGACAGAAGGGAAGCAGGAATAGTTTTTTAAGACCAGACTTACGTTCTTTTTTAAAGCAGGTCATAAATAGTTGTCAGGTAAACGCATAAGGATCTGTTATATCTAATTGCGTACTGGTGTGGAAGAAGTACTGTTTTTGTAATTGCTTAAAATTGAAATCTGCTTAATTTAGTGAATCGCATCTAGCACATTTTCAGCAGTATATTTTACTTACTGTGAAGTACATATTCATTAGAAATATATTTATATCCCTACCAATACTTTCAGATCCTTGATTTTCTAAGTATGGATGAAGTGAGAGCCAGCTCTGATGTACAAATTCAGGAACGTGGTTTCCGAAAAATTTGTTGGGCATTTCTAAAGGTATTGTAAATATTTAAATGAAGAAACAAAATTTATAAATCTTTTTCCTCAGTTATCTCAAAGACACTAACCGTACTAAGTGGGAAGACTTTTTTTTAGTATTTCCAGGCAACAGAGATAGAAAAACAAATCCTTGCTTGCTTGGCTGTTCTCTCCTTTCCCTCTTCCTTCGCCCCATAAAATTCACAGTAACAAGCTTGACAGTAAAGAATATGTATTTTTCAAGAAAGAATAGAATGTGTAAGAATTTTTTTTGTTCATAAAGTACAGAAGGAGGTTTTCTTTGAGGGTTTTCTGTGTGTTCATGAGATTGTCTCTGCAAAGAAAGTGACAAATCCACTAATTTCTGTACCTCAGCTATTCTGTATTCTAGTGGCATTTTCAGTTGGCCAGTCTTTGAAAAGGCTCCCTAGCCTAATTATAAGATGCCTTTCATTTTTAGTTGCAGAGTTTAAAATGCTGCAGCAATGAGATACAGGTAGTTTAGCCAGCACATCATGTGCTTTTTTACCCTTTTAGGAGAGACTTGAATGTCCCAATTTGGCTTTTGAGAGCTGACAAGCTTTAATTTGCCTGAGGATGGTTCATTTACACCTACCCCTGTGGATGGTAGATCTTGAGCAGTCCACAACATGAGAAATACAGGAGAAAATAATGGGCTGCAAGTTCAGGGGAAGGGAGAGGGACCTCCATATCATTCCATACAGAGTCTCTTCTCAGCGCTGCTCAAGATGAATCTTGAGGAATCAAGAGGTCTGGTATCCCGTGTCTGGGTGTATAGCTGGTGGGAACTATGCATCCAGGGATTCAGTACAGCCTACTCCTGAACAAAGCTCATAAATACAAATAAAACTGTGGCCTGTTCTTCATTCCTACTGCATCTGTCTGCATTATCCTTTCATCTGTATCGGTCAAAGTAGAAGTGTCCTGATAAACAGTGGTCAGTGTTGATGGCAGTAGGTACACTTGTTCTTTAGTTCAATCGACAGAACTCTATTTCCTCTGAAGTTGGAAAGGTTACTGCTTTGCTGTGTCTTCTGCTTTCAGTCAAAGCCTTACCAATGCCCTTTGCTGCAGCGTTCAAAGGGGGTAGATTTGGACGAGGCTCTTTGTGGATTGACAGTCCTTTGAGATTTGGGTGATTCCAGCAAGTAGTAATTTAAAAAAAAAAAAAAAAAGTGGTACTGCAGAGGTCTTCCCACATACAGGATATTACTGTTGTGCATATGAAGCATGTTTCACAACTAGGCTGCCATCTAAGCTTTAATCTTAGTGATTTGATCCTGGGGGTGTTTAATACATGCTTACTTCATTACCACTTTTAGGGGTAGTGTATTTCCCCAACGGGAAGTGGATTTAAGAGTTTATACTGTAGTTGTTTAAGACACTAGAAAAATCAATGACTATTATTACTTTTATGTTAGCATAACACATTTTTTCCTCTTTTTAATCACCTTTCCAGCTTGTAGGTGCAAATGGAGTTCGAAACATTGATGGAAAACTCCGTCTGCAATTATATTACCCACCTCCAAGGACCAAGTCACATTCGAATGTTGTTGAGGTTTATGACTGGTGGGCAAAATGTCCTAGAAATCGTTACCCATCAACTTTATATGTAACCGTAAGAGGCATAAAACTGCCAGATCATGTAAGTTAAATATATAATTTATACATATATTTACAAATATATAGACTTTTCTGTAGGAACTGGTAACTAGAGCTTGTGAGTGTGTGTGTTTGTATGCATGTATATAAAAGCTGTACTTACATGCAGTATATAAAATAGCTAGTAACTTCGCATCTTAAGATACGTGTTCCAAACTCAGCCCTTCATAGCTATCTTTGAAAAATAGGCATACTTTCCCATCTGCAACTTTGCATATTTTGCCATTGACAGTCAGAGTACTTTCCTGAAGATTGATATTCCTTCTCATTAGGAGAAATGACATTTTAAGTCACTGGACTCATGTAGATGTATAAATTCTATAAGTGAGAGAAGATGTAAGTCACTTAACTCTGATTCCCTGCACCCTCAAGCTATAATGAGTCATATTTTTTTCTCAAATGAAAACTCCTTTAAAGACAGGCTTATATTGGTATGTGCTGAGATCTGCATTCAAGATAAATACAGCATTTATTGTTCCACAATGCGAGTACAATATTGTTCTATTACATAATTTTCCATATGTATTTACAGTTATCATAAGTCTTTCTTCTGCTCACTGTTCATACGATCAAGGGTGATCTGTGGAAGGCTGGTGAGATGTGGTCTAAAACCAAGCTAATCTGTGGGATTAGTTTGTATGTTTTTGGGACATCTTTCTAATCTGTATACTGGAATGACATCTGCAGATCTCTTTCTCAGTCAGCTGCTGAGGTGGTTAGGAATTGTGTGTGCTTTGCTTGAGCAGCTGTGCTTCATCTGTCTGGAAGTGTTCTGAACCTGTCTTCCCCGTGGTCTGAATGTTTTCCTGGTATGTTTAAGTGCTGTCACTGGTTTACAACTGTCCCTACTTTACAGTCCTCTGTGAAGCTCAAGTGATGTGATGAATTTGCATAGGCTTTCTGAGCTATGCTTGACTTGGATCCATTGGCTACTGATATTATTTCATTCTTGTTCTGATAAATACCAGATTTGCCAAGGCTGGGATTGAGCTCCAGATAAGAGCCGTGGCATGATACAGTTTTCTATGCATAGATTTCTGCTTCCATTTAAGATCTGTTACAGATCCTGCCTAGTCTCCTGCTTCTCCAGAAGGGCCCAGATCTCCCATACCTCCTGCATAGGCTGGTAGATGTAAAAGTAGATATCTCAGATAAAACAGGGCGTCTTGCATGGAAGTAGACATTTATGTGTGGACAACTGATTTAAGCTCCTAAATTGGCTTCTACTTGCATAGTAGGTGTCCAACTTCCCTTTTTAGCCACAAAAACCTAGACAGTTATTCACCCTGAAGTGGATACCTAGCTACTGTCAGCCTGGAAGAAAACAGTAATTTTGCCTGATATTCAGATGTGTTTCTGAAGAGCCTTGTCTTAGTGGAACTGATCAGAACTGCAGCTGCTGCTTAATGGCCTCTGTGCCCCTCAGCTGTGGGGCTGCTAGGCTGCCTCACAGCATTAAGGCTTCCTGTGTGTTCAAGCTTGGTGTAACTTGTAGGTAAGGTTCAGTAAGTGTATTTATAGAAGTTTGGAAAGTGTATATGCTTTACCTATGATTAAAATCACAAATGTTGTCGATCCTCCTTTTTTTCTTTGCAACACTTGAACATAGTTTGTTCAATACACAATGCTGCTAATATCTTTTGGTGTCATGAATGGATTTTGTTGCCAAGGCAGTATTTTGGTTTGAAGGGGGTAGGTTAATGTCACTGGAACTGTTTACATGCTGAAATGCTTTTTTTTATACAACACCTTCACCAGGTAGTAGAGTATTACTAATTTTCACTGACCTGGGTAGTTAATAAAAGTAGGAAAGTATCAATTATTTGAAAAATCTTTGATACCATCTGACTGACACAACTTTGGAAGCTCAGATTACTTTCTGACTTGCTGGTTACTTTAAATGAAATTTTTGCTACGCAGTTTTCATGTATTAAGCTTTTTCCAATCTCTGTTTTTCAGATGTAAAAATGCAATGCATTTGAAAAGTACCTTTTAATCTTTTCAGATATTACACTGTTCATTTTAAAAATGCTTTTTCCTGATACTTAGTTTTGTTTGCCTTAAGGTTGCTCCTACTTTCTGACTTGCTGGTTACTTTAAATGAAATTTTTGCTACGCAGTTTTCATGTATTAAGCTTTTTCCAATCTCTGTTTTTCAGATGTAAAAATGCAATGCATTTGAAAAGTACCTTTTAATCTTTTCAGATATTACACTGTTCATTTTAAAAATGCTTTTTCCTGATACTTAGTTTTGTTTGCCTTAAGGTTGCTCCTTCCTTCCGCTCTATGATAGCTGTTCAGTGCAGGAACAAAGTGGTGCAACACTGTGTGAGCTCCAGAGAGAGGGATCTAAAAAATCATGTGAATCTTTTCCAGAGGAGAAAAAGGAGCCCTTTAAATGGACAAGATTGCCTGGACAGGTGAAGTGTTTTTATTTGCTTTTTAGAGAAAAATAATTTAAAGATCTACTATCTTTTTATAACTTTATTTTCATGATATAAGTAGTATGAAGCAAGTCATTCATTAAAGCAAATTTAAAAAAATACTAAGCAAAATACAAAACATAAGGAACTCTCAGAAATAGTAGAGGATGCTTAGCTTCTTACCAAATATGGTTGACTTGACCATTTTTTCCCAGAACAGTCAGGTATTTTTATCTCCAGAATTCTCTATGAATTTGAAAGAGTAGCGCTATTCAGGTAGTGGAAGTAAGACAGGAAACCAGTTCTCAGATTTCAGCTTGATTGGAAATATATTGTTGTTTGGTTTTTTTTTTCCCCCTTTTTTTTTCGTATTCCCTAGTTAAAGTTATTTTTACAGTATAACAGAATTATAAAGGAATTTTTGCTGAAGAACCTTAATAAGAAGGTACTTGCTGACTTCATCCTAACTCCTAGATCACTGTAGCTAATGGAAATTAGCAATCATAAAAAGGGAGTATTTTTGCAACTATATATAGAATTTCCATGCAATGATTTTATATTTTTCTGTAGAATGTGTTAGCTGAGTTCATGGTTCTATAAAAATTTGAATAATAAAAGATTTGTTAACAAAGAATGTTGATTTTTATTTTGATTCCATACTGTAGTCCTTATACAGATCCTTTCAAAAAGAACACCTAAATATACATGGACTGAATTTTATTTCCCAGTAAAGCTTGCTAATAATAAAAAATAGTAAAGAATAGACAAGTCTGGTTTTACAATGGAAATTTTCTTACCAAAAATGGCAAGATACCTAAAAGGTGTATTTATGTTAATGTTTGTTACTTTTCAGAAAGTTGCCATTCTGAAAATAAGTGTGTAATCAAAACCAAGAGAAAAATGATCCTAAGAATATTTGCCTGCCATCATACAAATAAAATTTGGCAGCTCATTTATTCTTAGACTAGTCCGTGTCCGTATTGAAGAACTTTAGTAGCAACGATAATGTATTTTGTGATGTGCTGTTTCATGAAAAAGTTTCAGTTAGCATGATGTGGCATGTCTGTTTGCCAAAGAATATTAAAGCAGATATGCTTGTTTAAAAATGAATAATCACTCAAAATTGTTATTTCCTTTTTATATATTTAAATTATTGTTTTACCTTTCAAGCTAAATTATCTTTTTAAAGAACCACAATATATTTGTGTCTCTCTCCATAAATATAGATGGATGGATGACATGTTATTTTTGCAGTGTTCTATAGAATTATTACTTATTTGATATATGAATTAAATATGGAATTAATTTTATATGTGAATTGTAGCTACATGACCTGTAAATAAAAGAAGTTTTTTCTGAGCTGAATTATTGATTCAACATTGTAATGTTTTATTTTAGAGAGAGGTTAAAAAGCATGAGAAGCTTAAGTGCATATATAGTTTCTAATAAGATGTGTTTACCTTTATTCTGAAGTGAACAGTGTCTATTCAATTATTTCATAAGTAGGTCTATTTGTATGCTTTCAAATGCATATGAATCTGTTCATACTCATTTTTCATTCATAAAGGTAAATCAGGTTTAGGTTAAATAAACATAACTACTCTGGATATTTTAATTACCCTTAAGCTTTGAATTTAGTTCTGGAGAAGAAGCCCTTGGGTGAAAAAGAAGAAATATTTTGGGAGAGAGGAAGGGGGACTATAATACCTGTGCAGTTTTTTGAAATGTTTCATCTCCAGTTACATTTAAAATAATCGGGCATTGAAATACAGATGAGGAATGTAAAGGAGATTTGGTAGACCAAAGGTTTGAGTGCCTGTAGTTAGTCTTCTGAGGTCACACTGCAATCAAGTTACTAGAAGTTGTGCTTAGACTCCTTAAATAAGCTTGACTTATAGTCTAACTCTACAGCTTATATTATTGACGATAGTCATCATTAAGCACTTCTTAATCTTAAGGGAATTATTTCAGTTTTAAGTTTTCTTAGGTTTTTAAAACTTGCTATTTGTCTGTAATAATGGGGCACAAACGCATATACAAACTAGATGTGGCCTAAGTTATGCAGCAGAACTGTCTCTGTTTAAAAGGTTGAATTTTTCTTTTAAATTCCCTTAAGATGTTAGTAGCTTTTTAAAACTTACGCATGACAGGAACTAAGAATGTGTTTTAAGGATTGGGTAGTTAATATTTATAACTGTATAATCCCAATTCTTACCTGAAAAGCTAGGTTTGCCGCATACCGAACAAGCATCTGTTTTCACTGCGAAGTGGAGATATGGGCTGTTTCTGTATTCGTTTCTCTCATGATGGGAAAACACTGGCAGCAGCATGTGCAGGAAGGAATGGCTATCCCATTGTTTGTAAGTTTAAAATATGTTTTGGTTTTTTTTCTTATAACTCATGTAGTTTGAAATTAAAGGGCAAAAGATGTATTTTTAAATCGTGTTTTTTTTAGAGGTTTTGTTTTATAATTGTGTTTTGTAAATTGTTCTATGCATTAAAGAGCATTGAGGAAAATGCTCTTTCTGTGTTAATAGGGCTGGAACTGGCTTTTCATACATGGTAATGTGTATATACAGTTTAACGGTATGAAATCACACTATTTCTGTGCAGAGGTCTAATGGAAATACTAAATCAGTTTGCATAAGGAACATATTTTCTGATAATAAGGTTTTAAGTGAAATAGCTTTTCCAGTCCCCACCACATGCTTTTTGTGTAAGTTTTTCTCCTAACCTGTCATGAAAGTTAAATACCTGGAATACTGTCATCTCCAGACAGACTACTGGAGGCTACTGTCTTCCATGGTCCAGTTCAGTTGGAGCTACAAATATTCCTTATTACTCAGACTTGGGGCTGCTTCTTCACAGTAGCCTCAACTGCATAGTTCTTAAGCCTTGCATAAGAATTTTGAGATTTAGAGAGAACAGTATTTTAAGTGGACACAAAGTGAATGTTTAAATGCAAGGAACAGTAAGTCTAGATTCCTTTATTCCAGAAAATGATCTCTGTGTTAATCTATTTCAAAGATTGGTCAGGCAGCTGTCAAAATTTAAAAAAAAAAAAAAAAATCTTAATCTGGTTCTAATTTAAAGCAAGTAGGTTGTTTCTTAAGGGTTAAGACATTCGTGACATCCATGAACCACTAGATGGAAGTATATGCTTGCTGTCCGTGCATATCAAGCAACTATTTAATCTTGTTCTCTGAAAATGAGAAGGTAAAGAAAATTAGTTGAGTTATGCTAGCCAGAAACTCAGCCCAAGATTAGACTAAACTTTGCATTAATAATTGCATATAATTGACTGTAAATACTTATACAATTTTTATTTTTCTATTTAAACTTCACTAGTGTATGAAATTCCTTCTGGACAGTTCCTGAGAGAATTTTATGGTCACCTTAACATAGTGTATGATCTTTGTTGGTCAAAAGACAATCAATACCTTCTTACTGCATCCTCTGATGGCACTGTCAGGTCAGTATGATGAAGATATTCTGGCAGATAGCATCAGAAGCACGAAAGAAAGTGGTCCAGTTTTATTTCTTACTAAAAACTGTACTATAATGTTTTAATTAAAGATTTGATTCCACTGTGACTTACTCTATAATATTATAAAAATTATGATGGAGTTAGTCACTTACGCTGTATTTACTATATTAGTTTCTAATGCATATGTATTTGTGACCAAAGCTTTTCCAAAAACTGTAGTGTCTAAATCTACAGTGCAGCAAAAAAGCCAAAAGACTTTATATTTCCAGAAGTCACTGAGACAGTTGGAATATTCTGTCCTTGGAGAAGTTGCCATATTATGAATGAAGTATTAAGTTTGCAAATTTGAACATGAGGTAGGAAATTGAAAATTTAAGATTCAAGTTACGTGTATAAATTGGCCACACTGTACATATATATGTAATTTTTTCTTTTTTTGGACACATAGTTAAATAATTCAAGTTAAATTGCTGTAAATGCAATTTGATAGTATTATTTCTGAGACTGAATGTGTACACATTTTCCTCTACAATTTAAAAGTGTATACTTCAACGCAGTGTTAATGTTAAAATACTAATCTGTTCAAGGTTTAAAAGCAAAACCCTCAAAACTGTAGAAAAACATGAAAGTATGGCTGTGACACTGCATGATTTTATTACGAGCAACTTCATAGGTTTTCATAGGGCTTTTTTTTTTTTCAGCCCTTCAGATCCCTATCTCTTGTTTCTGTTATGCAACTCAGTAATGCTACAGGCAGTTGCATAATTAAAATGCCAGAAGAATTGTTAAATGATATATTGTATATGTGGAACTGTTTTGCTTTTTTTTGCTGCTTGTATGTAGGAATAAAAAGAATGTTTTGAGAGCTTAGCCCATGTTTTTATTTTGTATTTGGAAGCAGATTAAATAATAGGTTTTTTATATTGAAGTAAATATCAATTTCAGTCATTTATGTTACCTATAAGAAGGCCCAGCTGTTCCTCGATTCTTGAATTTGTGGCAGCAAGTTGAAACTGTAGTGGTCTGCCTCCTTTTCTGTGTACTATGCATAGTCACTCTATGAGTTGTTAGTTCCTGTATTTATTGTCCGTTGCCTTAAGCTCCTTAAAAAGTCTCAGTTTAGGCAAGGAGTTTCTTCTTTTTCCTTTTCATATTGGGAGCATTTTGCCATTGAAACATGGTAGAATTGAAGGATGAGGACCAAAAGGCACCCCATTGCTTTAAACTCATTTATCAGTTTATTACCTGGATCATCTCTCATACTGAGTTCTAAGGCAACTTGAGGGGAAATGTGGGAGTTTATGTGAATCCTTCTTTATATGGTGTTTTGTATGTTACCCTTGAGCCTTCCCAAGCTGTAGTCCCACGTTATTTGTGAGCAATAAATTAACTTTTATGTCGTTGGAGCAAAACCATTCTAAAAGATAGGTAGACTCCTTGTTACCTTTGCACATTAAGTTGCAAGTTAATCGCTATACTCTAAGGGGTTGCAATTTTGTAATGAACTCACCTCAGAGTAAGCTGAGAATTCTTCAGTAGCCACCAGAAGTAGGCATCCCACCTGGAAGGGTAGCACTCAAACAATTAAATTCCGTATGGTAACTGAGCGCTCTCTGAAATGTGCTGGCCGCCCGTATTTCATGATCCAGGTACCATTCCATTCTTTGTGGACTCATCTTTGGGGAAGGCTCCATAATAAGATGTATAGCATCAAACAAAAAACACCTCCTAAGAAAAATCTGATCTCACAGCTATGGGTGGTGAAGGATAGGAAATAGATGAATAGTAAGAACTGAATTTATGTGAAGAAAACATCCTTGAGATCACAATCACTGTGTGGTAGGTAATTGTTCTTTTAAAACTTTCTGGGGTTTTATTTATCTTTAGTGGTCCTAAGTGTTCCTTTGTGGGTTTTTTGTTCTACTTTTTTTTTTTTTTTTTTTTTTTTTTTTAAATGAGTGATACCCTAGAAGGTCTTAATAATTCATTTATGACTCCTGAAAGAAAGAAACCAAGCCATTCCACGGAATTCTTTATGTGTATTTTAAAATGTGCAAAATATCCATTAAATGAGTAAGTAGTCATGAATTTACTTTGAAGACAGAGCACTATGTAAAGTTGTAAATGTATCTTAATTGTTGTTAGAAAGTGTCATATTAAATGATTAGATATATGTGGAACAAATTGATAGGATAAACAGGTGGTGTTAAGTGTTTGCAAGCATTTGTTTCTAGAACCAGTAGCACAAAATATGACATCAACTATACCTGTGCATGTGATTGCTTTATACAGTAGATATCCTAAGATCTTTTCCTTTTAGAATGTGGAAAATAGAAATGCAGGTGGCATCTGCAGTGAGAGTTTTCCCTCATCCTTCGTTTGTTTACACTGCAAAGTACCACCCAGTTGCTGACTCGTTGGTCGTGACAGGATGTTACGACTCCATGATTAGAATCTGGAATGCAAATGTGAAAGAAATCCATGGGCAACTGCTACAGGAGCTTGATGGTCACAAAAGTTTCATCAACACACTTTGTTTTGATGCAGAAGGTATGTACTTAGTATTACTTTTTCAAATAGTCTTTAGTTGAAGACCAACTTGAGTGTTACTAGTTTGCTTTATTTCATAGAGGCAATGTGAAATGCTATAATAGAACAGAATAGTTTTAGCTAAACAAATGTGTAGAGATCAGGCAATGATGACTGGGCAAATTTTGGTCATAGTTTAGTTTTCATTGTCCCTATAACTAGCTATGGTTAATTAGCTAGTGTTTTGTACGTATTGCAGCAAAAATTAGCAGAACATAAAGAACAGATGCTACTGTTCAGAGGAGATGGATGGATCAAGATGCAGGTGAAAAGCCTAGCAGTTAGTGTAGAGAAGTTGGAAAAAAGGCAGGTTTGGCTAAAGAAGTAGGTGGAAGAATTGTGTACTAACTTAGAAGCAGAAGCAGGAAATCTGAAACCAGCTTCTAGAGAACTCTCAGAACAGAACTTTAGAACAGGAGATTGCATGATCAGAACAGTAGCAAATACAGCTCCACCATATTGTCATTCAAAGTTACCAACTCAATACAAAGATAAGCAAAATGAGGTAGCAGTAGTTAGATTGTGAGAATTTTAATGCTAGACTGAAGAAATGGGAAGGTGATGAACTTTTCAATATTGACAAAGTATGTGAAAAACTGAGAGAAAAGGGCAGAGATTTGATCCTTGTGAATGATGTTAACTGGTAGATTAACAGCTGAAAGCGAGTGAGGGAGATGTACTGACATGTACTAGTGGAGGGTGGGAAGAGTTGAAGATGGGTGCATGAATAAGATACTTGGAAGTGTTTGACTTTTTCTGATATTAGTGACATCATTAATAATTGGGTGGTTCATTTTTGGAGGTGTTCACTGGAATAGATACTACGAAGAGATTTGTTCTTGTTCAAGATGTTTTCAGTGAATGTATAGGTAAGCATTAGGCTATCATGTGAAGCTCATTGAGCTATAAATGCTTTTTTGCTGGTTCTAGAATATGAGTAAAAATGAAAAAACTTAAGAATATCCAGTACCCCAGTATCTGACTTACGTGCTGAATCCAAATTTATGGTATCAACTTATGTCATGCAGTATAAGCAAATGTATTTGCAATAAGTATATCATAGCAAAAGAGAGGAAAGAATTGGTGTTCGCCTATTCACAAAAATAATAGAAAAAAGTTGTTTCTTGTTCATACATCCTTTTCTGTATTTGTTCTTTTATCTGGTATTCTACTTACAAGATGTTATTATTTCACAGGGCTCCACATGTTCTCAGGAGACAGTTCAGGACTGATAATAGTTTGGGATACATCTGTCAAAGGAAGTTCTGAACATCTGTTTCAACACTGGAGGATTAATAAGGTATACAGGTTTCTTAAACTAGCATTGTAATTTTTATGTGAACTGTTCCAAATATTTGATTTTAATTCAATTTTTTTGATACATTAACTTTTGTTTAACTGAAAAGGTGTATTTTCTTTAAATAACGGTACAAAAGAGCTGATAGAACATGCTGTGATTCACTGACTTAAAATTTTTGAATTGTTTTGCAACTTCAATTTTTTGTATATAAAACATGAAAATGCCTGAGATTTAATAGCATTGTATTAACAGATAAATGCTAATGCACTAGGTTTGTTTTCTAGAGACAACAATAAAATAGACCGCAGGCTTTACTAGACCACTGGCTTTACAAATCACCTTTGTTCATACCTTAGAGGCCTAAGTCAGCATTTCTGTCATCAGCTCTATTTCAGAACTTCAGAATCACGGTAGAATCTGCCTTGTGATTGTGAAAAGTTGATTGGTTAGGATGTAATGCCTTAATATAGGAACAAACTTTTTCCTTAACCAAATAGAATGAAGTGGGCAGAAAAAGAGTAATGCAAGAGAAAAATGAATAGTAATGTGTAAAAACAGAGTTTTAAAACACAAAGTTTTTTTTTTTTTTACTTTATTTTCCTTCTTTCTGTAGGAAATAAAAGAAAATGATATTAAAGGAACACCAATAAATCATTTGGAGGTGCATCCAAATGGAAGGCGTTTATTAATCCATGCCAAAGACAGTACCTTGAGAATCATGGATCTCAGAATGTAAGTAGATTTTTGGTGACAAATGCGTATTTCCTTTTTGTTTTAAAATTTACTTGGGGAGATAAAGTGCCACAAAACTATTAAATGTATAGTTGTGGAGAAGAAGGATGTCCTAATAATCAAGGATAGCAATATTAGGGTTAGGAAATGGTTTCAAAACACTGCTGTATTACAGACTTTTTGTGTGATATTGGGTAAGTCTTTTAGCATAGAATATCCAAAAATTACTAGATTACTCGGGAGCTTAAGGTGGCACGAAGGAGAAGACACTAGTCCACTAAAGATTGAATTCACTTTTAAAAATATGATCTGGGCATGAAAATAAGTTTGAAATTACAACATTTATTTGTGCGTTAGTTTCTCATTGTTAAGACTCTGGGAGGAGTATTTTGATGATAAAGTGGAATGAAGATTGTCATCATAAATACTGAAATATGCAGTGATGTACCCATTATGGTATATTAAGCAGGCAGTGAGATATTTTTAACTTAGTTTTTGATTATTTTCTCATTTTTAATAGTTGTGAACATGATTCTTTAATAATAGACTACAAGAAAAACCAACGGGATCACAGAATCACTTGAGTCCTTGAGGTTGGAGAGTGTACAGTCCAACCCCAATAATCAAAGCATGAGAGCATGTTACTCAGGGCTTTGTCCAGTTGGGTTTTGAGTATCTTGAAGGATGGAGAGTCTACAGCTTCTGTGAGCAACATGTTCTAGTGTTCATTCACCCTCAAAGTAAAAGAAGTTTCTTCTTAATTTTAAACGGAATTTCCTATATTTCAATGTGCGTCCATTCCCTGTTGTCCTTTCACTGGGTGAAACTGAGAACAGTCTTACTCCTATCAGTTACACACATTAATAAGATGCACCTGAACTTTCTCTTCTGGAAAGTCAGGTTAAAGATATGAATGCTTTTTCTAAATGAGGTGCTGGAGCGTGTCCAGAGAAGGGCAACGAAGCTGGTGAAGGGTCTAGAGAACAAGTCTTATGAGGAGCGGCTGAGGGAACTGGGGCTGTTTAGCCTGGAGAAGAGGAGGCTGAGGGGAGACCTCATCGCGCTCTACAACTACCTGAAAGGAGGTTGTAGCGAGGTGGGGGTTGGTCTCTTCTCCCAAGTAACAAGCGATAGGACAAGAGGAAATGGCCTCAAGTTGCGCCAAGGGAGGTTTAGACTGGACATTAGGAAAAACTTCTTTACTGAAAGAGTGGCCAGGCCTTGGAACAGGCTGCCCAGGGAAGTGGGGGAGGCGCCATCCCTGGAGGGATTTAAAAGACGTGTAGATGAGGCGCTTAGGGACATGGTTTAGTGGGCATGGTGGTGTTGGGTTAACGGTTGGACTCGATGATCTTAGAGGTCCTTTCCAACCTTAATGATTCTATGATTCTATGATCAATCCTTAATTTCATGTGTTTCCTTTCTCACCTCACCACGTAGAAAATCAAAGGATCCTGGTGTTCTACATGAAATTACCTGGGGGCAATACCTCTTTATGGTCTCATGGCATGGGAAACTACGTTCTTTTAGAGCATACTTCTGTATATATATATACACTCTCTCAGGAAATTTCACTCTTAAATAATATATTGGGTTGGATGTTTGAACTAGCTGAAGACTTTCCAGTCTTATAGTGCACTCTTCATCTTTTACTGTAAATGATAAATTATAATGACCATGCTAGAAGGCTAAACTATCCACTCAATCGAAGCATGATGTCGGTGGATTGACAGAGGGAACCTGTAATTTTTGAAGCAGATAGTGTTCTTCTATCACTACCATTCCTAAAAAGTGCAGAGAGTTTTAGTTTGAGAGGGGAAAAATGGACATGCATATTAATCTTTAAGAAAGGGTTAATATGGTGTGCAATTTCACAATTATTAAGCCAGTTTATCTGTAGGACACACCATCTCCTCCTGTCTCCCACATCTTTGGCCATGTATTCCTAGGATTTCCTTTTTATCAGCTCTAGAGATCTTTTGGTGCAGGGTAAGTCAGATCAGTGAACTGATCCTACTAAAAATCAGCTTACAAATATAAATGATTAATTTTCATTTTAATCAACTATCTGATCTAACTCATCTGATAGCTGCCCAAACACTAGAGAAGAAATGAGGGAGAGCCTGGGAAAATAAGGGTGGAGAGGACAGCAGCAGGACTGCTGCTTTGACTGCAGCCCACAGTTACATTGGCTTAAGTCTATCAATAAACCACAGGGTCAGATACCCAGCAGTGATAATTTTACATGTCAGCATTAACTGTTCATTCCCTGCATGAGAAAAGAGGGGGTGGAGGTCACAGATCAACACAATTCACTTTCATTGACAGCTAGTTGTTCTTAACTTTCCTCTTTCAACTTGCTTTTTTGATCTTTTTGGATAATGCTGTTGTCCTGTCACTCAGGTATGTGATCAAGGATTTGGTTTTGGTTCAGACCTCTTCTTAGGGTTTCATATGCAGGTTAGTTTTACATCTTGCAGAGCTCTTCTACATGACATCTCAGAGATACTATCTTTCTTATTCACACAGCTAAAACTCTTATTTGGGCTAATATGGTCTTGCACTGTGATCAGTAAAGCATCCTTTTCTCTTACTTGCCAAATAGAATTGTATCTAAGGTATATTTATTCAGAATATTGTTAAAAATAATTTTCCTGTCATATTAACTGCATTGCACTTTTCCCAGCATACCTCCATTGTTTCTGCAGTAACACATCTTAAAAATTTCTGTCTACTGTCTTTGAGGGCTGTCGTGGCCTATTGCCATTCTTCTTGCCTTGAGTTCTGCATCATAGTATTATTGCTGTATTGGTCTCCATTTTGAACTTTCATATCTCTTTCCAAGCTGTACCTCATGTTTGAGATAGCCTCTTACAAGCTGGCTTATGCCACTTTAAATTTTTTTGCAGATTTTCTCTACAAACTGTTTGACTGTAGTTCATTAGTAGGTCATTATTACTATGCTGACCAGTAGTGTTTCACTGAAAAAAGATTAGGATACCTAAGTAGCACAATAATATTAAAAATATTAATGTTAATAATAAATCAACATTGATGTCTGAAAATCTATTGCTGGTTTTCTAACCAAGGAGACATTAGTCTGAAGAGCTAAAGAGAGCTGCTGGATAAATTTAAGCACTGGGATGCTTAATGAAAACTTTTTTGGCAGAGCTTGGAGTAATAGTGCCAATTTCCCCATTTTTTGCAAAGCCCCCAGGATCAAGAAAATGCAAATTACTACATCTATAGCCATTCTCTAGATCTAAGTATTTCCATTTTCTACTGAAAGACAAGGATGTACACTTGCATCTATAATTTCAGGTGCATTATGAAAGCTAGGGAAAAGAAGGGGTAAACACTGTACTCTGTAAAAGGTGGGTGCTTGCATGTCTATTTGGGATGCAAGGTGTATTGATTTTTCTGAGGAATAGAGAGGGGGACTGACATAAAAAGTTAGATTGTCTATTCTGAAAGTATCTGCTACATTTGCAGACTATTCTTTATCTTTAGCTTGGCTACAAAGAAATACACAGGTGCCACAAATTACAGAGAAAAGATTCACAGCACCTTAACACCATGTGGTACGTTCCTATTTTCTGGAAGTGAAGATGGAAAGGCTTACGTTTGGAATCCAGAAACAGGTAACTAATTATTTTATGGTTTTAAACCAGGTTGTCAAGACTGAGGGGGGAAAGGGTTTTATAAGCTTTATTGAAACACTTTTGATATAGAATAAAACTTCAGTAAGATGTTCTTAAATCCTGAAGCCTTAGGTCCACCTTTTAAATAGCTGTTATTAATCTCTAAGATTTAATTCTCTAGAGGAAAGTAATAGGCAGAGGTAGCATTTGT
>NW_009231247.1:107805-119432 GCF_000690835.1 Fulmarus glacialis | reverse complement strand
ATGGAGCTCCTTAAGCTCAGCTTTTTGTGTATGGCAATTCTTCACATGTGGATGAGGGTCTTAAAACAGTGCCCAGAAATGTTTTAAGTCACATCAGTCTTTCTGTTGCATTTTTTTGATTTGGGAATTAGGCTTTTGTTGAGAACCACTTCATCTGTTTCCTAAGGGTGACTGGAGACTCTGAATATTTTTGGCATCCGGGATATAAGGTTTCTTCGTGAATTATTTCCCAAACTGAGTAGTTTCAAAATAGCTATCAAAATCTTTCTGGAAAAGTGTTAAGCAAATGTAAGATAAAGAGTTTGTCACCTTTGTTGTACAGTGAGGTAAAAGGGACAAAAATAACCGTAGAAGGTAGCAGAATACATTTTTTGGTTTTGATGACATTATGTTCTGTCTCCAATTGTGATGTAAATAATTTTTAAAAAGGAAGAAGTAAATGTTTTAAAACTAGCAGCTAACCAACAGTTCTGTTTTGGATTTCTTTCCATGTTTCCAAATATATTAGCTTACATCTATGCCACTACATAATTTGTCTGAAAACTTTAAAAAAGAGTAAAAGGAGGGAGAAATTTTGTTAGTAGTATGTTTTCACTGGGCTTTGACTCTTGCTTACACACTGTACTTGCCTTCATAATGCCATCATTCTTCAGCCATCAGCTGAAGAGCTAATTTTATTTATTTTTTTAATAATTTTGTGCTCAACTTTCACTCCTATTGTCAGTATTATATAATTGAAATCCACAACTAAGATAGCTATCTCTGGCAAAATGCAAGCACAAATACTGTGGAACGCCACCTTTCCAGAACTTGCTTATCAGAACACGAGAACTCAACTAACCTGATGCATCCTCTGGGGTTTTCTGCAGCTGTTGCAACAGCACTAACTTTTCTGACTTACTGAATAACTTAAAAACATGCAATATTTTTTTGTCTTATGCCAAATATTACTTTTCAATAAGGAAATGGACTGAAGAATATTTATTTACAGTGGCAGTCACTGCACTGTAGTAATACAAGCTTTAACTAACCGTTATTTTGCTATATCAAATATGTTTCCATGGTATTAATAAACGTATTTCACTTCTGTAGGAGATCAGGTGGCCATATATTCTGAACTTTCATTCACATCTCCACTTCGTGATGTTGCCTTTCATCCACATGAACACATGGTGTCGTTTTGTGCCTTTGGTCAAACCCAGCCAATACTTGTATACATTTATGATTATAAAGGTACAGTACAAATTTTCTTGATACACACCAATAAATATTTTATTTTTAGAAGTGATTTACTAGTATTTGTACTTCTTTTGAAGGAAAAAGAAAACAGTCATTTGATGATAATATATATCTTTATCCTGGGAGATATCAAAACCCAACTGGACATGACCCTGAGCAACTTTCTCTAGGTGACTTGGCTTTGAGCAGGGCCTTTGGCCTAGCCAATCACCAGAAGCCCCTTGCAACCTCAAGTTTAAATGTGTTATTTTATGTCATCCTGTGTGATTCTTCCAGCACTTTATCATATATAGGCAGCATCATATAAATATTTAAAAGCCCCTTTTCAGTATCGAGGTGGATTATGGAGCTAGAAAAACTATTGTTCTGAAAATTAATGAATAGCTTAATAGAAATCTCATTATTTTGTGCTGGCTATGTTACAAAATAATGTTAAGGAGCTGTTAAGAAGAAATAAATTAATGTGAGAGAGTATACGTTTTTTTTAATAAACAGGTGTTAAGTCAGTGGTGTGATTATGTGAGAGATACACTTATTCCCCATGTTATATTAAAGAGAAGATAGTGATAAATGCTAGCTTTGAATTTTTGATATACAAAATAAAATCAGACTGTCTTTTGCAGGCTTTTCTGATGTGTTTTTGTGGTTAGCTTTAGCAGTGTCATTGTTTCAATCAAGGACATAGTTTCAGATGTCATGTTGCATGTAGACAGTAGATAATGTTAATACAAATTATGCAACAAATTTTGCATATTTGCAACAGTTTTTTGTTTGAATTATGTTTGCAGTGAACGTAGATTTATAAAGCTAATCCTGTCTTTACACATTTGCTTTTTAAATAAAAGGTTCTAATGAGATTACTCATATCAAATCTCACAGTTTAGGTTATTTGTCTGTTGAACTGGTTGACTTTTACAGGAAAATAAATTGGAATGACTTTACAGTCAATACTCAGTGCTAAACTTCAACCCAGTAATATACCTGCATTCTAGAGAGAAATGGAAAATTTTTCGGATGAAGGATTTCTTTAAAATTTTTTCACTATTAGCAGACAGTGAGTCTTTAAAAAGCTAATAGGGTAGTTAAATATATATATGTGTGTGTGTATATTTAGAGATCACACAGATATCACAGTGATAGTTATTTGTATCATCTGACTGCTTAACTAAGTCACTTGTGACAGTAAGATTTTGCATAGGTTGTGGTGTTTTCTACATTGTCTGTTACTAACTTTTTGTTCCTTTTTTGGTTTCAGAAGGTAGTCTTACTGTCAGTGTTGAAAGAGTTAATCATATAGTAATACTAATTTTAGTCACTGACACAGTTTTTAAGACTCCAACAGTATGTGTTTTACATACACCAACAGTTTTATGAATATCCTGGAAAAAACTTTCATGAAGAATTCTTTTAACCTTTGTTGGCTTGAGACCACAGTACAAAAAATTCCAAGAGTCAAACAATTTGTTTAAATGACAGTGAGCACAACTTTCATCAAAAGTATCCTGTTCTAGAGCAGGCTATCTCCTAAGAATGCTTCCTGTGCCTGTATATATGTCTAGCAACTTCTGAAATTTTACTTAAGTATAATAAGCTCACTTGAACTAGGCTGGAAAAAATGTGAAATGTACCTAGTAAAATAGCTGACTTGAATTCAGTGCAAACTATATAACTTTCTTGCCTTTGAAAACATTCCTTTCTACCCCGCCCCTCCCCCCCCAATATTTCTGCATGGAGAACGCTATTGTCTGTAAGAAAGACAAAAATATCAGTTCTGTGTGAGAGGTTACTGAACACAGATAACATAAGGGAGACATTGTCATCAGGAAGAGTTGGGGGATATGGTGTAGTATGGGGAAAATTTCATGTCGTTTTCAGGTTTTCCCTATAGCACTATTAGTACAGATTCTGATGGTGTTTCACTGAAGACATGGTTGGCAAAATGACAGTGATCTTTCAATTACTTTTTTTCCCATGGAAATGTAAGCCTTCACCTGACACATTAATATTGGTTATTTCTACAGTTGCACGACAGGAAGCTGAACTCGTAAGAGATCTCAGTTCATCACTTACCACAGCTGCACCAAGAGGGCCACAGTTCTTTAGCAGTTTTTCTGAAATTCCTATACAAAAAAGTTCAGTGATGTCTCCGGCAGATCAGTTTGTCAGTGTTGCAAGAGCATCAATGAGAATGCAGAAGGTGAAACAAAAACTTGATTCTGTTATGGTAAGTCAAATTTAATTAATTTCCAGAAGTATATAGTCTTCTCTGCCAAAGTTCATATTCCGGGACTCGCATATGTAACAAAACATATATATGTAGTCTTGGGATCTGTTCTTCAGAAATGAATACATCTCTCGCTAATATTAATGCACCTGTAAGTAGCTCTTTGGAAGAAATTAACTGCATAAAACTAAGTTCTTTTTGTTTATTAAGTATTGATGACAAGGGATGTTTTCTGTCAGTGCCCGTTGCCATTCATATGGTTTACTCCATAGATCATTATGGCTGAGCTTTAGAAAATTCTCTTTTTTTTTTTCTTTTTCTTTTTTTCTATTCACCTTTAGCATTGTATGTGGCATAAATGGCAGGGGTTTCGTAGCAGGGGGGCTGCAGGGCTGACCTGGGTGGGAGGAGATCATGGACTGCCCTGTGCTGGGCACAGCCATTTCTAGCCAGTTCCGTGAAGGACAATACAGACCCACTGCACAACTGAAATTGGAACCAACAGAAGAGCATATGGCACCTCTGTGAAAACATACTTAAGCAAGGTCGGTAGCTACTAGGGACAGGAGACACCAGAGCAGAGGAGGAAACGCAAAGGAAAGCATGTCAGGAGGCACAAGTGGAGATACAGGAGGAGGGATGTGAGGAGCCACAAAAGAAGACACAGAAGGAGGCACAAAAATGATGCAGGAGACACAAAACGATGCACAAATGGAGATACGGGGGAGATAATGGAGTAGGCATGAAGGGAAAGACAGGAGGAGATGTGTGAGGACACACAAAAGAAAACACAGGAGGAGGTACACCTCTGAAGGGACTGCACCCATGGAGGAATCCACGCTGGACAGGTGCGGTCCCCGAGGGGATTTTGGCCAGTGGAGGACCCACAGTTGAAAGCAGTTGAAAGGCGTAAGAAACAAGGAGAGGCAAAAAGAGCAAGTCACTATGCACTAATCCCACTCTCCTGTACCACCCATCACCTTACCAAAGGGACTGAGTGTAGCATAATGGCAAAAGCAAGGAGACTGGGGACTAGGAAGGAGGGCAGAGAGGTGTCTGAAGCGGAGACAAACAAAAAGGGAGGAAAAGTGTTTTCTTTGGGTGTTTGTTTGACTATTTGTCTTGTTTCTCAAAACCCGAATCAGTAATTAAAGCTTTTGTAATTGGCAATAAATTTAATTAAGTGAAATTCCCCAACTTGAGACAATTTTGCACGTGACAAGAATGCAGAATATTCCTGAGTAGCACTGTGCAGTTATAATTACTGTTCACAATGACATGAACTCCATTTGGGTTTGTGCTGCTTATTTTTCATTTTTAAGTACTTCTGAGTGCATGTAGTTTTTTGTTTCTGTTTTTTTTTTTAATGTAGTTTTAGGCTTTGTCTGCATTAATAAGTAGTAAAGCACAAAAGAAGCAGATGAGTAGGTGAAAGGAGTTGTTGCTGAGGATGCTGTAGCTACTCTCATCATGCTTGAGGGGTTTTGCTTTGGATTAGATCTAGACAGGTTCCCTGGCCTGGACATCCCCATTAGGCTTGTGCTTTGAAACTATCCAAAAGAAAGCTATCCCACAGTCCTTTGCCTCCTGGACTGTGAGTTCTCAGTGGACTCCTTTATGAAATACCACACTGTAGCTTGCATGGATAATGGTAGCATGTTGCTGCTGCCTCTACAATTAGATGTGGCCTCACATAAGGAAGTAAGCCTTGTTTCATTTTTCTGCTTATTTTGTTCCTGCTCATCTACAAGTGAGTCCTGGTGCCTTCAGGTTGTTTAACAGTCAGAGAGAGGCACAATATGGAGAGAATGGAGCATGTAACCTTGTGTCTGGGAAGACATTCCAGAAGAAATTATTTTTACTCTTCTGGATGTCTTGTCATCTGAGGAAGAAGACGGGGATAATGAATTTCTGGGAGTCTGTATCATTGCAACTGTTTAGTCCCTGATTAGCCAGGGATTCTGGACTGTGGGAGGCAAACCTGGTTTAGCAGAACCATGTAGTGGTTCCATGGAACCATGTAGCTAGGAGGAATAGATATGCCTACAACTGTGTTTGAGAGAATAACTCTCAGCTACTGGAGTTTTGTAACCCTACACTCCCATTACTCAATGACCAGTTTGGGGTGACTAAGTCCACTGTGAGCAGAGTCATGATCAAGGTTTTGGACAGCATCCTGCAAACCCTCTACTCATGGACCATATGTATGGGAGATGTCAGAAAGGTCATCAGAGTCTTCTCACCTTGTGGGTTTCCAAACAGTACAGGATGGCAGTTGAGAGTCCACATCCAGTCTGATGTCTGTCACAGAGCAGTGATGATTATAAAAACTGAGAGCACTTCTTTGCAGGGCTTTATGAACCACTGCGATATTGGGAGGAGATTTCCTTTCATTGAAAGGACTCGATACTCATCTTTTCAGTGATCCAACATGAGAGTCAGGGGACAGCAATACCTCCTTTCCGAGCAGGGATAGGATCATCTCTTGCATGTGGGTGTGGTATTGCCTGCCTGCATTATCAGAGATTCTGGACAGCCCCAGAGTATAATATATCAACATTAAAACTTAAAATTTCTACTGATTTGTAATTGGGAATTACCGTTTTGGATGCGTATGTATTTACATGTGCGCAACTCCCTTTTTCATGTGAAAAATGATGCATGTATATAAGTGCAGGCTTTGCTGGAAGGCTTGTTAGAATGCTTACTCACATAAATGCTTTGCTAAAGTGTTCGTCAAAGTAAGCCTCATAGAAGTTGCCACTCAGCTGCATATGTGAGAATATGTGCTAATATGTCTGGGTACAGACAAGTGAAAACAGAAAAAGGAGTCTTTATTAAGCCACACGTAGGGTGGCAGGCTGCCATGTGATAGGGTTGGAATATGAAGATCCGAATGAAAATGCAGGTGTTGCCTTGTATGTATTTGTCTGATGGGAAAAATAAAAGGGAACTGGAAACTGTGTAGGCTTTTTAATGGTCTTTTGGTCATGTTTCCATGCCAGTGCCTTGTCACAGACACATAGGGATTACAGTGCTGGGACAAGCATGTTGGCAGCATACCTTGTAGACAGTAAACATGGCCTGAGGTCATGCCTGGGGTCGTGACTTATGAGACAAAGGTGCTGGACCTCCTAACAGCAGATCTGCCAACACGGGTCTCTGGGTTCAATGTGTGTGAACTTAACAGCAGTAATTAATGGATATAAAATTAACTTGTAAGTGCGAAGTTTGGAGGTCTGCAATTTAGATATATGATTTGAAAATGTAATATGAATACATTAAAATCTGGTTTAAGCTAGATAGAAATTGAGAATATTCTGACCCTGTATGAGCTTGGGTTTTTTGTGTTGTGACCAGTGCATCCTTTCCAGGTCCCTTTAGAACCAATGTTTTTTTTCTTTTTTTCTTTCTTCTTTGCTACCTAAGCAGGAATCTTAATGAATGATAGAGGAAGTTTCTTTTCTTCTCCTCTGCAACATTACCATTCTTGTTAGCCCAGAAAATGCATAATTAGAACCAAGAGTTAAATATTGGGCTAAAGCTCTAGTAATTCACAAAAGCTAGGACATTTTGTTACAAAAGATAAATATTAATTTCTATGAAACCAGAATGCAGAATTGGCTTCTTTACCACATAGAGAAATTACAGTATAGTGAATCTTGGCAGCAATTATTCTTTATCTCTGCCTCAAGGAACTAATGCTAATGTATGTTTCTATTCACAGAAGTTTTTGATAGGAAAACACTTAACCCATCACTAGTCACTGGAAGAACTCATAAGTGCTTTTCATTCAGTGTTACTATCTATGTATTTAAAATTTCACTTTCATCTAGCAATCAAAATACCTGTTTATAACTTGCATAACAAGGGGGTGATATATGTTATGTAGACATGGGGAGAGGGGCTTCTTTTAAAAGGTATTATATCCTAGCTCTGAAATTGTGTGAAATTTTTTCTTTTAGATGTCAAAACTTCCATGGTATAACTTAAAGGAGAAAAAAACCTTTGTAGTGCTTAAGAACAGCATCTATAGTACTAGTCCTGGAATCAATTATATGTTGGCTGCCTCGTCTCTTAATATGTGAATACTTCTAAATTAATTAAAAGTATGTTTGGCTTTTCCAGTCTTTACTTCGTGATGTATTTCTGAAAAATGTTATTAAGAGGTTGTCAAAGTGGTTACCAAAATTCTGATACTCAGAGGGTTTTAAGTGCCATATTAGACAAGTAGAATGGGAAAGTATTCTTTCCTATATACAGAACTACTTACAACTGTTTGAATTTTTTTTGTCCTTTGAGTGAATTTATTACTATGCCAGAATTCATTCAGGGAGTAGGTACTGTGAGAGAATCCAGAAGCTTATAACTCGGATCGCATCAAATGTACTGAACTTTCATCATTAAGCTGTATGACTATAAAGTATGGTCATATATGATGCTTTGGTATAGTACACATGAAATACTATACTAAGTAGTCCTTCCAGATGGTCTCCTTTTAGAATTAAGTTGAGATGCAAAATATATCTTGTTGTCTGAAAACAGAAAGGAATTTAAAGCCACTGTTTTTCAGAAAAAACATGCAGCCTTTTTAGTGAACACATAAACATGATACTGATACTAGCTAAGCCATCAAGTGGAAGAAGCTGGAAACTTGTCCTTTTGTCTGCACCAAAGACCTAGAGGCAGAGCTGGATGCCAGAGTGGAGTGTATTTTTTATGATACTGTTGTCAGTCTTGTAAGAATCTGTCCTCCAGGTCATCTTGTGTTTGGTAGATTCTGAAATACAATGCTTGGCTTCTGGATTGTAGTGCAGATCGGGAAGAGAAGAGTTCTGTAGTAACTTACTACAACTTCTACCTGAAGATGGAAAACCAGGGGGTTTTAATACATTAAGTACTGAGGACTCTTGTTAAAACATTGCTAATTCTGTGAATGTTTTTGGCCAAGTACAAGGCGATGCCACAATGTCTCTGCAGGCTGAAATAGCTTTTTCACTTGATCATGCCTGCAGTACAAAATTTTTATCTACAAACTGTCAGAGAAGGTACTGATATTCTGTTATCTATCATATGTATAAGAATTTTGCAGTATTTTTAAAGCCTCTTTTTCACTGAGTAAGTTCATAGAATTGTCTTAAGTTTCTCCTAAGTTTTTCCCAAAGAAAACGTGCAAATGAATAGAAAACCAATTTTTTTATACTGTGTATACCGTCGTTGGGGAAAAAAAAAAAGGGGGCAAAAAATCACTTAATTTTATTTCTTATTAAAAACAAAACTGTAGCTGAATAGTTTTTAAGAAACCATAAGTGATACCCATTCCAAACTGAATATGAGGAGGATGTTTGTGTGTTTCTACTTAGGAAATCCAAGATGAGCCCATATATTCAACGCTGTAATTAGTTCTGGACACCCCTTCTGAAAAACAATACAGTAAAATGAGAAGAAGTTCAAACAAGAGTAATACAAATGCCAAGAGCTATTGAAGAGCTTGCATGTAATGAGATTGAATTGACTACAGCTCCTCAGATTGTGCAGTTGGAGATGAGTGAGAGGAAAGTTATGACAGAAATACATGAAATCATGAACAGTATTGGAAAAAAAAATTATTTCCCACATCTGAAGTGGGGACATACACTGAAGTTACATACACAGAGTATTGTGAAGGCCAGAAGTGTACATGGATTCATGGAGATTTTGGGCAAATTCGTAAAGGAGAGATTCAGCAAAAGCTATTGGCCCAATGAACTGGTGTTACTGCCAGCTGATGCTCAAGAAGTTTATAAACTGTTGAGCAATGAAAGTGGAAGGGCCCATAGGAGAAAGAAAACTTATGCACCTTATCTGCTACAGTTTACTGTTGAAAAACATGAGGATGGATCTTTGATCTAACACAGCGTAATTATTCTTATGGTATGGAGTATATATACAATATATATAGAAGTTATACTGACAAGTGTGTGGCATTATCATGTTATTTATGAGTGGGTTGTGTGGTAATTCTCCGTAAGATTTACTAATATTCTTTTCATTACATCAGATTAGTAAGTAATTTTAAAAATCCATTAAAGTTCAGTTGAATTTTAAAATGTTTATTAAGGTTACTTTTCTTCCAGTTTTGCTTTCATAGCAATTTAAAGTCAGATCCATATGGCCCGCTGCATGATAGGTTTGGGGTTTAGTTTATTAGTTATCATATTAGTGGAGAACATGATCCTGTAACGTAGACAATCATTCTTCTGATGACCTGTGCAATACATTCCACTGGAGTGAGGGCTTTTAAATTAAGTAGGTGCTTTTGAATAGTGCTGTATACTTTTTCCTATTCCTCTTCCAGTATTCCTCTTTGGAATGCTAGGAGATGCTTTTCTTACTCTAGGAAATTCTGTTGCAATTATTACTTTAAAGATAGCTACTCCCAGCTGCAGACTTAAAAGGATGTGTTTTATAAGCCATGGTGGAACCAGTTTTGAATCTGAAATCCTATAACCCTGTGCATTTCATTTACTGGATACAAAATTTTCATATAAACCTTTTTTCTATTTGTCAAGCAGATACTGTTGAATCACTGTGATTGTATGAAGTGATTGTTTATATGAAATGGCTGAAGTATTACTAGAAGCTTTATATTGGTAAAATACTTAATAGCATATGAAAGTTTTGCCAGAATTTTGCTTTGTATATCTTTAAGAAGTAGTTTGTTATAAAGTAAGGTTTTGGAAATTGTAATGAATTTTCCTTGTCAATTCATTAAATTTGCCAGTTTTAATTATGTTGCCTGTATTAGAAAAAGTTGAACAAATAGCCAAATAGCTTTTTTTTTTCCCCTGCAGTTTGTTGGGTTTTTGGGGGTTTTTTCCCTTCTGTGAAAATCTTACAAAGCAGGTCAGATCCTTAAGATCTGTAATATTTTTCTACGTTAGAATATTCTTTGCTTAGTAAGAAATTTTTTCTAGGCATTCCTTATTTTTAGCAAACATCAGATGAATTTTAAAACACATCAAAATAGATGTAAAAGAAAGGAAGCTATTGTCTGTATTTTATAGATAAAGGAACTTTCACAGATGTGACATGAGTGGTTTCACAAATTCTGTCCTCATACTGATCTGTATGGATTTACCGCGATTAGTTACTCTGCAGTAATTGCTAGTCTTCCCACACTTACCCAGTGAATAAAAGAAAATAAATAAAATATCTTGCTTTTACTATTAAGTAAAGGTCATTGTCTGGGTAGTTACCTTAGAAATAGGTAAAGCATTATAAGTATGCCTTCCAGCTTCACAGCAATGCAGCCTGAGCCTCCTCCAGAGTAAGATCTGGTACCAGAACTCTGAAATGCTCCACTAGTGTGGTAGCTAACAAGGAACATAAAGAGACTGAAATGGCTCTTTATGGTAAGACTGTACTTTCAAATATCTGGTCATGGGAATATTTACTGAATTCCCTGAATATGTAATTTAGTTACATTAAGGACTTTCTCCTCTCTCCAAGCTTCTATTTAGCGTTAGCAATAGATGTAAGGAATTTCTATTTCAAACTATTTCTCTACTATTTCTTTATACTTTTAATTATAAAAGTTAATGAGGAATTTTGTGCATCTTTTGCTGGATACACAGACTCCTATTATCGTAGAGTCATTACAAATTTTACTGTGAATATGGAATTTAAATCTGCATGCTCTCAGCCTTTTACTTGAGTAAAGTAAGTGACCTGTATGAATCTAGTTAGAGTATCAGGGCAATAATACTTACACAGCACTGGTCTTTCATCTGTGCTGTAAGCACAGGATATCTGTCTTTAATTCTTGCTTCATATTTGCTGACGTTACTATTTGAATAGAGGCCTAAAGTAGCAATAATAAGCTAATAATCAGCTATGACAGAAGATTCTGTTCCGCTACTGACCTTTTTCAGCATTATGTTTCTCTCAGTGGCTTGTGTTGTATATAAAAGGTATATCAGACACAAGAAATGAATTGCATTCATTTTTCAGCATAAGACTATATCCATCATAATAATTTTATCAGAGGGTAAAATAAGATGGTGTTAAGCATTTTTAATGTGTGTGGATTTTACCTATCAGTCCTTTAATTTTATTTCCAGTTTTACTATCTTAGTTTTCTCGCCATAAACATTTGTACAGTGTTAAGGAAAAGTTACTCACT
>NW_009231247.1:101165-107774 GCF_000690835.1 Fulmarus glacialis | reverse complement strand
GCTGAACAAACATCTGAGTAATATGATGTTTATTCAAATCGTATTTTAGAGCAGAGAAAGCTAGATTCACTCATGCTGGTAAAAGACAGCAAATTATATCTCCTTGTGCCAGCTGGCTTATTGTCACTAAGGTATGGAGAAAGCAGCTTTTATTAAGAACTTTTTATGAAAGAAAATACCATAAATGTGCACTGAGTCAATTAATTTAATTATATTGTTGACATTATTGGGGCTGTGATAGTTTCTTGCAACATATTGGGTGCAGATAGGAATATTGATCATGGCTCAAATACTGAAATACTGTAAACTGAGAGTTAAAGAAGGATATATAAGACTAAACCTCTAAGAGTTTTTTAGTGAAGTTTCATAGATTCCTTTTATTTTTTGTTAGCTGAGGAAAGCAATTTGGTTTTCATTCAAATAAAAGATATAGAAAATAACTTTATATCTTTGCATCTAAAAGTGCTGCTTATTCTGGAGAAATCTGGTCAGGTCTTTTTTTTACCTTTCTCTCTTTATGGTTACATTACAGTTAATCTCTGAAATAAGCAAATACGGGCCTGTCAGCATAAGAAATTAGATTACACTTTTTGTTTAAGTGCATAATTTTAAAAACAATTTAGTGAAGTGCAAGCGTGGTTGTACTTTTTTTTAGAATAATAGGAATGATGATGAAATTTTCACAGAAATGTATCTTTTTCTTAACATCTCTGTGAAAAAACCAAACACCCCCTCTCCCCTCCCCCCAATTAAAAAATCTACCAGAAAAGGATTTTATGTATGATGGGAAAAGCCTAGAGTCTAACCAAATACTTGAGGAGGGATGGATGGGGGAGGAGGTTACACATGTTTGAGTGGTTACATGATTACCTGAAACTCTATACTGTATTTAGAGTCATGTCCTAATCTTTTACCAGCAGGTACAGAGGAATAGGTTTCTATATGTATTTGACAAGCTGTGAGTCAGAAGAATTTCTGGTGTCCATTTTCCTTAGGAGGAAGAGAAATAAAATCATAGGACAAGTATCTTTGGGTGTGTTTTGTATGCGACACAGGTTACATCCATTTTTCATTTACATAAAAAAAAAGTCATTTTTAAAATTTAACTGCTAAAGTTAAGTAATGGATTTTTTTTTTTTTTTTTTCCCTGGTCATATATTCGATAGCAAGAATCATAACCACCCTTGGCTCTTACTAAGCAAGACAAATCTACTTTTTACTGTTATTGGTGATGACATGGGCCAATACTGCTAAAATGTGTATATCCAGGCATGTTCTTAAGCTGAAATGCCAGTTTTATCCAAACCAGGAAAGGTCATACTCTCTGTGCTTAATGGCTGAGTGAGTCTACACAGCCTATGAATAACTGAGCCTGTATTTAACTATTTTGTGTCTTGTACAAAGAATTTGGTTTTCCTTGTGACTAAAAGAAAGAAGCTTACTACTCCAAATGTTTATAGTAATCTTAATTTCTTCTTAACGATATTTTTTTTTTTAAAAAAAAAAAAAAAAGAAAGGTTTTGTGGTAGGCCTGTAGTTGAAATGCCAGAACTCTCTGGCAGAACTAAGGAATTGTATATATATAATTACTGTGTGATGAGACATATCATCTGTAGACAATGGCCATATCTAAACTGTAGGATCAAGCATATTCTAGCTTCAATTTTCATATGTATGCCCTGGTCACTTCTGGGCTTCTATGGGGAAAAACAGCGGGGCACCTAAGTTACGAGGGAACTGTATTGCCGTCTAGACGAGATCCTGATCTGGATAATCGGAGTAAGAGGACTGTAGGGAGCATCAGGGGAACACACTTGCTTCAGACAAGCAAAGTATGTATGTTTCGGATTTGCCTATGTGTAATGGGATGATATCTTATTTTAGCTATCTTTGATCTTCCCATTTAGTCTAGAAGTTACTTAAAAGCAGAATAGATTAGTCTCTAAGTGATTGCAGTACAGCTACCGCAACAGAATACCAGCCTTCCTGGGTGTCCTCCTAACACTACTGTCATAGAAATTATTGCATTTTTACGTGGATGTAAACTTGATTCAAACTTACATTGCAAATTTAAAAGCTGTAGTACTGTACTCCTACTTTAAGCATTATTGCCTGTATATTTTCTTCTAGCATTGAGAAAAATAGCGGAATTGTGTTTTGGTTTTATTTCAAATTCAATTGTCAACTTTTGAATTCTTCAAGATCGTGGTTTAATAATGTTTTTAAACTGTCTTTAAAAACAGTGTCCTAGAGGCCTAAAGTTTCAAAAGGGAATCCTAAAACTAAAAGAATAAGAGGTAGTGTAGAGCTGGCCAACTTGATTTGACTTGCAAGTATATGTGGAAAAGTCGATTATATTGGTTGCAAAGATCATAAAATTGCATTCTCAGGAACAAAGAGAAATTTTTATTGTCAGCTTGTCAAGTCTTGCATTATTCTGGTTTTTGTTTCATGCAATTTACTTTTAACGTGAAAACTAGTTTTACTGAAAATGTATATTTGCATGATTTGCATAAAGCTGACCTAACACAAAAAGAAAATGCACATCAGCTTTGTTTAAATTTGGCAAAAATTATGTAGATATCTTTTTTCCGCTACAAAAACTACATGAATGTTATAACTCTTAGTTTTACTCAATTCAGAATAGTAGTAAACTGTGTCTTTGATAAAGCTGTGGTTTGTGCATGAAGCAAGCAGAGCCTGTTGTGAAAAATAAGTAGATTGATGGTTGGCTATCTTAGCCAACTCTACTCGTTGTTGTAAAGGTATTTAGCAATGCCTTCCCACAGCATGCATTTCAAAAAAAATGATTGCTTCACTCTGTTCTGTAGGTAGTCTATGTCTGTCTGTCATAGGAGAATGAATTTTTCTTCATAGGACAGAACCTGGGAACAGTTCTGCTGAATCATTAGTCTTCACTTATTAGCTGAGTGGTTCCTTCTTCTGTTACAATGTTGTGGGTTTTTCTCCTTTTTGGGCCTTTTAGAGATTTAATACTTAAGAGCTAGTGGCAGAAAGGTCATAAAAACTCTGATTTTGTGTTTTCTTTGGATGGGCAGTCTTTTATAGCTCACCTGCGCTGAGCTTCACTGCCATTGAGGGGAGGAATGACTCACTCCTGTATGACTGCTTTAATTTAAAACTTTCTTTTGAATATCTCTTTCATAAAAACGTCTTTTATGTTGTTTTTAAGGACTTGGAGAGGAAGGAAGAGTTGTAAGATAGAACTTATTTTGCATTTTAGAAAGGCCAATTTTCTTAAATCTTCAGGAGCATACATTCAATCTTCTAATGTATGTGTCGATTGCATTTGATTTCAAAGCATGCTATTTGGCATGTATAATGAGAGTATTTGGGTAATACAGCAGGAAAATAAAGAGAAGGGAATTAAATGCTGTACAGGAATAATTTACATACAGAGTTCCGTTTCTTTTCTATAATTCATTCAAGCATAACAATCAAGGCAAGTTTCTCCTGACAATTTTTTTCCCTCCAGGATGAAGCAGGAAAGTGTCTGTTAAGTGCTAGTTTTGAATAGTTTGCCTGCTGTGTTTAGTTTGATTTCCAAAGGCTGCTATATTCAACCTGTCTTCATTCCCTTGTAGTGTCTGAAAACAACTTTTTGACAGTAAATTTGAAAGAGAATTCCAAAAAGGTTTCATGAGAGTACTTGACTGGAAAACATCCATTTGTGTCGCTGATGGTGTAGTGTGCACTCAGCAAGAAATTCATGCAGGGAGGAGATCTTCTCATTTGTCTTACTGCAGAAGGGCTCTCGCTAGAGCTAACAGTCGATAAAAGAAGATGAAACACTGGGAAGCTGAGCTCGACGCATTTGCAGAACAGATTCTTCTTCTGTATTCGAGTAAACACATAAGCTAATGGCTTTACACCATATTTGTGTGTATCAGAGAAAACTTTATATTAATGAAACTTAGTCACTTGCATATGTAAATATAAGAAAAGCAGTTTGGTTTTGTTGTTGTTCAGAAAAACAGGCTTCTCCATTCTGCTTGCATTTTACAACTACTATTTACTAACATTCTGTTAAATTTGTACACTGCAGTAAAATCTAGCTGGTTTAATGCTTTTTTTTTTTATTTTTAATCATGTTCAATGGTTGATCTGATTTTTGTCTTGCTTTTCTTTCTGGTCAGTTTTGGAGTATAGTTACTACGATTGCGCACAGTTGCTGAGAGAGTACTTGACTAGTAAAAGACAGTTTTTATAATAAATTTCTTTCAGTAGAATTAGATCCATATTGCTATACAAAAACCAGATGCATTAAGGTGAAGGTCTAGTGCAGTAATACAGAGGAGATGATAGCAGATATCCTCTATGGCCCAGTCAAGTTACTCAACACATGTTTTCAGTGCTATGTTACCTGCATCCCAGTACACCTGCCAATGCTTAAATATTCTGCATTATTGAAACCTGTTGAGTTGTTCAATATGTATTAAATGACAAAAATAGTTACATAAATTATATCACTTCTGGAAATAAGCCGCTGATTCACTTTGTTTTAGCTGTCTCCTTTCTTTAAACAGAATTTAGAAGCCAGTAGATTGAAAATTTGCAAAATGTCATTGTTCTGTTTTGGCCCACAACTAAAGTTTAAGGGTCTGATCTAGAGTTTATTGAGGCCAAAGGAAAATGCTCCACTGAGTGGGGGCTTTTAGTTGGATTAAGTGACCATTGCATTTATTCTGGATTGTGGAATATGCTTGACTTTTGAAAGGGTCAAGAATTATATTGGTTTATGTAAATAACTCTCAAAAATTTTAGCATATGAATCTATTTTGTTTTAAGAAAATTACAAATATTTTATTTAAGGCCTATTTTCCCTCCCCTTCAGCTGTATTATCAAGGCAGCTAGTGAAAATATGTTTAACAAACAGTAAATTCTCAGTTGGATCATGTAAAACCCTAAGATTATCATAATATATTTTTTACATAAGCTCTACAGGACAATATGTCAAGAGTACAGTTTGGGAAAGGTTTTTGCTCTGTGATAGCTGCATGTGTATCAAGAAACTCCATAGCAAACCAAATTTTAAATACATTATCTTTGTTGCTATGAAAATTGGGATTGCAGATATTTTTTGTGTAGCTTACGTAAAGGAAGAGTCTGGTGTTTTGGTCTAAGTACGCTTTATTGATTTGCAGAAATAAGTTTTGTGTTAGGACTGGTTTAAGATTTTTGTCTTCCCCTCTCATTCTAATATTGAGTAATCTCTTCATAAATGTAGTGTAGTTGGAGTACTCAAAATGAGAAATTATTTTATATTTATCAGTTTATAACCATATATAAATGTAATTTTATTTTTATACATGAAGATGCAATGAGATGCCAGTTCAAACAGTTCTGTTCCATTGTTTGCACTGCTTGAGAGTTTGTCTCCATATGTAAACGTGCAATTCAATTTATAGCTGTGTCAGTAATTTTTCCAAGTCTGTGTCTCCAAGTACTCAAAAAAAAAAAAAACAAAACCAAACACCCCACCATCCATTGAAATTGTTATTTATCATCGACTTGAGTCTTAATTTTTTTCCTGGAATTTAATAGTTATTTACAGTAAGCAAATATTTCTCTTCTAGCTGTTGCATCAGTAGGTAACCCAGGAAATTACACTTCACTTTCTGATTTGTCTTTCCTGTTACAGGCGAGCTCAAATCTCTTGCTTCCTGCACCATCATTGCTGTCACCACACTCCAAGCTAAGACTACCTGGCACTCTGAGCACTCCACTGAATCCTCTGAATTCTTTCACTACTAAAAGTGGTATGTTTTTTTTCTTTATTTCTTCACTCTCTGTAGGGAATGAATAATAACATGAGGATTTTTTTTCTGCCTTTATAAATTTTGCTATGCAGCTCTTTCAGGGAGTGTCCTGGTTGTTATACGTGATATTGTTTATAAAGTGCAGTGTGATACAGTCCAATACTGATATATGTTCCCTTTTAATGCTTTTTTTCTTTAAGCTGTACACTTATTTATTAATGCTGCAAGTTCCTAGAACAGTATGAGATTGCCAGCTTTTCTTAATTTAATAGTTTTATAATATTTTAATACTTACTAAAGTATTTTAAACACAGACACTGAAAAACAACAAAATAATATTTTTCAAAGCATATGTTTTGATATAAGAAAAGAGTAATATGAAAAACAGTTTACTGTAGAATTATAGTGCTTGGTAGTCTACTTGCAGTTATGTTCAATCTAGTTTTAGGGGTTTGTTTCTAAAGACATTTTGTATTCAAAGATTTTGAGAAAAAGGTAAGCAATGAAATTATGCATTTTTGTGATACTTTGCTAAGAATATCTGTTGCATTGCTAGACATAATATTTAACAATAAAATTGATTATTTCATGCCTTTTTGTCTTTTTTGGGCACTTATAAAATAAGACAGAAAATTGGAACCTTAGTTTCAAAGTGGTTTTGTTTGTATCCTTAAGAGTGAAAAGAAGTCCAGGGGCAGGGTGGAATATATCATGAACTAAAAACAGGTAACAGAGATTTAAAATGTAAATAGTAAAGATAGGAATAGTCTCTATGATTATATAGAATTATCTCCTAAAGGCAATTTTCTTTGCAAATGAAGTTATGAT
>NW_009231247.1:77078-101149 GCF_000690835.1 Fulmarus glacialis | reverse complement strand
GAAAGAGTCCTTAGCATGGCCTAAAAGATTGACCACTAGTCTCAGAGTTGCTCTTAGTCACTAATTCATAATGCAAATGGCCATATGCCAGTTAACTTTTGTATTTCTATTTTTCTATCTTAACAAAAGAGCTTAGAGACATAATAATATTCATCTATTGCACAGCAGATGCTTATTGTTTCCAGAGTTCGTAAATCTTACAGAAACAGTAGAATATATATGCTGTCTTACATGTTGTGAATATTTAAAATAAGTGGACTAACCCTTTAAAGAACATTAACATATACTTTAAGTTGTTTTAAATGGCTATACCTAATATTGCTCAAACCAGTGCATTTTATTGTCTTGAATTTTACTATATGCAGAAGCACAGATAAATGTGTTGATGGAGACTTCTTAAATAGCATGAACAAACATAGATATATGTTACAGCTGTTCATGTGCACTCCCAATGTAGTTGTTTCCAAAACTGACTAATACTTCAAGATGATCCTTGGGTACAGGGTATTATTTATGCAAGGGAAGTATAGTAAAAAAGAGGTACATTTTCATAGTCTTTCAACAGTCAGTGAAAGCAATGAGAAAATGAAGATTTTTAGGGGAAAAAGACCATAAAAATGCTAGTAGACCACAACTGAAATAGATTTTTCTGTAAGAAAATCTTCTAAAATCCTAAATTACTTATCTGTCATTTTGGAGGCCTCCAAGATCTTCTACTGAGATAAGAGTTGTTTTCAGTGAAACATATGAGAAAGATTTACTCATGTATTTCATCTTTCCCTGTTGGTTATAAAGTGTGAAGGTAGGTGCTCATGTTCATAGCTCCTAACTGCCAGTTTATTTTTACTTTTGAATAATAGAAAACCTGTACTTAAACAGATCTATTAATTTATGGATTCTGCTGGAAGCACAAAACCTTTTTTTTCTGTGTTGATTTCATATACACAATATATATGCTTTTTTGTACATACGTTGTTGGGATGTTGCATCGTTAACAACTGCCTGCAATACAGGGATCCTTAATTTTTGTCCAGCAGATGGTTACGTATTCCTGAGGGTTATGTTGGCAGTTATTCAGTCTTCTCATTCTCACACTTTCCTGTCACCTTTTGCTGTGTATTTAGTGCTTCTTAAAGCAAAATGCAGAGTTTGCATTATAGTGAAGTCCCTACAGGCAGCATGTGTAAAGCTGTTAGCAATCTTTTTAACCATGTAACTAGTGTATGTGCATGCTGTATTAACTTGATAAGGTTGTAGATGATGTCTTGTGATATGAACTACTGGATACATGCAGCACTTCCTTCTTTTAACAAAACAATTTAATTATCTACTTCTTGCATTAGGTAGAAACAGTGGAAAAATGGGTTATCCACCTTTATGATTTATGGACAGTAGCAGTAATACTGCAGATCTTTCCTGACTTTTAAATCTTTTTGTATCCAGATATATTTGCAGAAATAGCTGTGAGTGATTTCGTAATACTTCAAATAAAAGTAATATTCACTACTATGCCTTTTAAACATGCTTGTTCATTTTAACAGATGGGTTCTGTATACTCTCAAACATATAGTATGTTTTGGCTTTTCTTTAAGTGCATACTTTCATATGTATGTAGGCTTTCACGAAGCCCCAGTCCATGTTCTGCTATTTACCTTCCTCACTTACCTCAAGATCAGTTATCTCATGGTGACTGAGACAGGACTGCCTTTGTCTCCAACCAGTTCTGCCTTATTCATTATTAGTATGCCCCCTTAGTCAGCCTGTCCAGCATCTGCATCAAAAACTTGTCTCCAGTGTATTCCAGAAGTCTGAATTACTTGTAGCCTGTAATATCTGTCTCTCGAGCCGATATTGAGGTGATTAAAAACCTCCATGAGAGTCAGGGCCTGTGATTGTGAGACTTCTTGCTCTGTTTAAAGAAGGCTTTATCCACTTCTTCTTGATCAGGCAGTCTGTAGCAGGTGCCTCTCACAATGTCCATATTTTTGGCCTCTCTTCCAATTCTGACCCATGCGCTCTTGACAAACCTGTCACCTGCTCCGTAGCTCTCTGCATTTGAGTCTCCCCTCCCTTCCCTACAGCACTCTCCATTCTTGTCTTCCCTATCGGTCCTTCCTAAAGAGCCTGTGTCCACAGGCTGGAAATATAGTTCAATGCCGTTTATCATTCTAATATAGCCCCTTCCCTCAGCAACACTATTTTGTAAAAGCAAACTTGAGTTACTTGGAAAGCGCTTGGGTTCATGCGTCCTTGAATATTTCATAATGTGATAGCAAAGATGCCTCTTCTTATTTCAGTCTTTCCTCTGTTCTATAATGTTTTAGGGACTTACGTTGAGCACTCCTTTCTGATTATTTAATTAATTTTTTAAAAAAGGTGAACTGTTATCTTTATGAAGTGACTCCATATAGAGTGAAGCAATCTGCTAGTGATTGGTTTTCTGCATGCTCAGCTGCTGTAACTTCTAATTGTAAACTAATATATTTCCATATCAGATCCTTCCTTGTCTCCTTAAAGAGTTTGTTCAGTTATGTTTTTTTTTATCACTGATCCTGAGTTTTACATGTAATGCTTAGATATCCTAACTTACTTTGTTCCAAATTAAATAAATTGTTATGTAATCATCAAATAGAAAGCTTCAGCACCTTTCTCAAGCACAGAATATTCTTTATCTGAGATGAGTAAAGACAAGATCACCGTATCGTTGCGGTGGGAAGGCACCTCTGGAGACCATGTAGCCCAACCCTCCTGCTCAAAGCAGGTTCATCTAGAGCAGGGTGCTCAGGACCATGTCCAATTGGGTTTTGAATGTCTCTAAGGATGGAGACTCCACAACATCTCTGGACAACCTATTACAATGTTTGACCGTTCTCACAGTAAAGGGGTTTTTTTCGTAGAATCATTAAGGTTGGAAAATACCTCTAAGATCATTGAGTCCAACCGCCAACCCAACACCACCATGCCCACTAAACTATGTCCCTAAGTGCCATATCTACATGTCTTTTAAATACTTTTAAATACTACACTACTTTTAAAATGGTGACTCAACCGCTTCCCTGGGCAGCCTGTTCCAATGCTTGACCACTCTTTCAGTAAAGAAATTTTTCCTAATGTCCAATCTAAATCTCCCTTGGCACAACTTGAGGCCATTTCGTCTTATCGCTAGGTACTTGGGAGATCAACACCCACCTCACTACAACCTCCTTTTAGGTGGTTGTAGAGCGCGATGAGGTCTCCCCTCAGCCTCCTCTTCTCCAGGCTAAAGAGTCCCAGTTCCCTCAGCCGCTCCTCAGACCCTTCACCAGCTTCGTTGCCTGTCTCTGGACACGTTCTTCTTATGTTTAAATGGTATTTTGTGTATTTCAGTCTGCATTGGTGCATGGGATTATTCCTCCCCGAATGCAGGACTTTGCATTTCCCTTTGTTGAACTTCATGAGGTTCTTGTTGGCCCATTTCCGCAGACTGTCAAGGTCCCTCTGAATGGCAGCATATCCCTCTAGTGTATCAGCCACTCCTCCCAGTTTTTTATCATCTGCAAACTTGCTGAGGGTGCACTCAGTCCCATCATCCAGGTAGATGTTAAACAGTGTGGGCCTCAGTATTGACCCCTGGAGTGCACCACTAGTGACTGGTCTCCAGTTAGATTTCATGTGAGTGGTTACAAACGTCTCATCCCTGCAGCTCAGCCAATTTTCAGTCTGCTGCGCTGTCTGCTTGCACAGTCCATACTTCATCAGTTTGTCTATGAGAATGTTATGGGAGACGGTGTTGAAAGTCTTGCTAAATTCAAGGTTAACAACATCTACTGCTTTCCCATCAATGCTATAGAGTGCTGTGCAAGAGATATATTTAAAGTTTTGTCAAGAGTATGGTTAGAATTACTAGAAAAAAGTAATGAATTTTGACAAATAGTAATTATCGAAGTAGGTACCACAAAGCCAATACAAGACATGGATGAACTTGTTTCTTGTATAAAGTGCTTCATTAGAGAGATTTCTTAAAATTTAACAAAATTAATTTATATTTAAGAAAATGTGTGTTGTGTGTCCTCCTCTCACAAAGATTGTGTTAAATTTGAGAGGAAGGCACGGAACTTAGGTTTTCTTACTGTCCATCCTGATAGCCTATAGCTGGAATTTTTCATTGAGAGTGTACCACATTTTGCCATATCTGGGTTTTTTTGTGTCTGCCTTAGCTGTCAGCACAGCTGGAGCTTTACTATTTCAATCATTTGAAAAGTTTGCTAGATGTGTGTCTTTGGAGAAAGTCATCCCCTTTGAGTTTTACCTTTGTAATTTGGATTCATAAAGTCTTACGGCTGGTCCTATTTTTCACTCTACACAAATTTCTCCACGTTGTATATATAGCAGATTACTTTATTCTTACTTGATTATTGTTTAGTACACTTTAGGCAATCTGCCCCTAAAAGTATGTAATGTTTAAGCTTGCTGAACTCCTCTTCTCTTCTCTTCTCTTCTCTTCTCTTCTCTTCTCTTCTCTTCTCTTCTCTTCTCTTCTCTTTTCTTTTTTCTTTGTAATAAGAAAATTTGTCGAAGACCTGTTTTTGATAGTCAGAATTGAGGTTTTACCTTCCTTGTGCTGTATAGCTCTGCTTATGCTCATGTTTCAGTGCTAATTTTATCATACCCGTCCTGTTACTCTGCAGCACTGCACTGTAGCATTATCCAGGACTTTGTCTTAGACATTCCTATCTTTTCCTCTCATCTTTGTACCTTCTTCCAGGATAACCCATTTCCTAGTTGTTAATTTTTAAAACAAAAAAGGAAGTAGCCAAAGCTTCAGCTTTCAATTTCCTATTCTCTGAGAAACATTAAAATCCCCTCTGGTTTTGTTTGCCTTCCCTCCTTAAGATTGTGAGCGTCTTTGGACAGTGAAATCACCTTCCTATACTCTCAGACACTGTTTTGCAGATCCATGGCATGCCATGAAAGAAATGGCCCGCATTTTTAGGCTTTATTCAACAGTGACTCTTCAGTAACTCCCACTGTGTTCAGGGCATGTTTTCTAAAATAAGTTTTAGGTTTCAAGTAATTGTAATTAGCAGTGACCCTAATTGTTAACTATGTGGGAGACTGAAGCTTGACTATAAATACTGCACAGATCTTTTCACTAAAATTTTGACTTCAATAAAACCAGTTAATTAAATTTGTTCTTAAAAATTAATTACGTATGTGCTAGAAACGTGATGGTTCTTGTATCTTTAAAAAAATCTCAAAAACAAAAAACACAACGCTTTGGCAGTGTTGAGAACAATTAGAAATTTTCTCCCCATTAACACAACTGACAGTCAAAGGTGTTTTCCACCTATATAAAGTGAAAGCTTCAAAGCACTCTTTCTCGCTCTCTGAAGATATTAACAAAACTGACTTTGCATTTAAGTCCTCCGTTATATTTGATAGACTATTTTAAACTTTTTTCAGTCTCAAGCAAACAATGAAATAGGTTTCTACATCAAAGATATCGAAAGTATTTACACATCAACTAAACGCTCTTAAAATACTATTTTGATTCTTGTTTTTTTAGAAGCAGAAAAAGGAGCTACATCAAGTAGCAAAATTCACATTTTTGCAGATACTGCAGAAACACTGTCAAGTTACATCCTCATATGTATGTTGGTATCATTGATTACTTTTTTTTTTCAGTATTTCATACTTTCTCCCCAACTCTATAACATCTATCTTCAGTACTACCACAGTCCTGGAAGACTGTAATGTTTTTGTTTGTTTATTTTGGGGGTATTTATCTTGCTTCTGACATAATTTTGTGCCACCCAAGGAAGAATGTGTGTAGAAAGCTATTTCAGTGTGGCTTTATTCTTTTCATCTCTTATTAAGAAACTGTTAGGGGAAAAAAGACTCATGCAAACTATCATTGAAAATGTATCAAATGAACAGTTTAATTCAGGTTTACTCTTAGAATAGCTTAGTTTTCTAATTTGAGAATAAACAGTAATAAAATGTCCTGAAGAGACTGAAGCGATATTAAAAAAGATGACAGAGTATATGCTGATTGAAGGTTCCATGTATGTGTACTATATAGTCCAAGTATAACGTGAAATACAATATTTGTAGTATATCTGGCTATGTTTGGATACAGCTTGGTGGCATTTTCAGAGAGGACTGAAAGAACTGATTGACAGACAGAAGATGAATTAAGAGAAAGCATGCGGTACAGCCAGCAGCATAGCTGGCTTTCCCACTCTACTGTGCTGAAGTTAGATAATGCTGACCTTGGGGAACCATTTTTGTTTACTGGGAGTGCCAGTAGGAGCGCCAGTTGGAGAAATTTGTTTACTGGGATCCAATCCATGCAGGCAAATTGGATGGCACACAGATCACTGAATACGTACTTTTTTTTTTTTAATCCTAACATATTACTGTAACTACTGTGTTTTATCAAATTTTCAAGTAAGAGTGAAATCTCTTCCTATTAATTTTTTTAAGAGAAATAGCTTGAGTGTGTGTAAAAGACTTCCTGTGGAGAATATAAACATAAGAAAAGAACTCTCAATTTTGTCTTGAAAGAATCTGGGTATGTCTGTTCCCTGTTAAACTGTGATGTGTGTTGCCTCATTAGCTCACCCAACAGCTTCATTTAGATTTGCTGTGATGGGGAAAGCAATTAAGCCTGCAGGGCTGCACAGATCAGAGCTATGGAAATGGTGTAGCAATTTGACATAATGTCTAAGTCACTTTGAGATATTTCTGTTTAGCCCCACATCTTCTTAAAATTGGGCAGGAGCATATTGTGGTGAAGAGTACCAAATACATACCTAAACGTGGTTCAGTACCCACAGTATTAGTTGGAAGTGGTTTGAGTGTAATACAGTCTGCTAGGAGGAATAGGTGATGATGGAAACTGATTTTCATTACTTTTATATATGAGAATGCTTACAAAAGGGAAGCAGATAATGTTTAATAATCTCACAAAGATAGTCTCTCAATTTCATTAGTATCGGTGAGTCTGCTGGGCTTTTTATTGTGATAGTGATTAAGAAAATAATGAAGTGACATTATAAGGCTTGCGTAAAAGGGTTTTAGTGGTGGCCTGAAATGTTTATCTTTTCCTATTTATCCTTACTACTACAGAGGGAGAAATGCAAGTTTCCTGTTCACTATGGGATAGTTGTAATGGCTTCAATGTGATCAGGCAGTCCGGTGGGGAAAATATCTTTGATTAGTAGTCTACTACCAGTTGTCTTTAAGTCTTAAACTGTATAGAAGTACAGAACACTATTACTATGTCCTGTAGAGGTACTGCCAAAATAGAAAGTGGTCTGAGAATATGTGAGAAGAAATGCTTGCAGAATGGTTAGCTTCCTGCAAGCTACAATCTGCTTATAGTAGATTATGACATGTGTTTGAGAAGGGTGAATGTGCATTAAGATGAAAGAAATATGTGCCCAATACTTGTCTCTTGCTTCTCAGTTATGTTTCTATGGTTTACGCAATTTGCTGTTTTCCTGCACTGTCATATATTTCAAGAACTGATCCTGCCAGACACATTCTCCAAAAATTTAACCTTTTAAAAATTTTCAAGAGAGTTCTTCTAACATTTTTATGGGGATAGAATTTTTCTGAAATGTGGCCTTTTCATTTAGTTATTCTAATGGGACAGTGGTTCTAAAAGATTGAAAATTTTTCCTATAATTTTCTTTTGCGTTCCTAAATGTAGAAATATTAATTGCCTTTTTGTTATTATAACAAGTATCTAATTGCAACTTTGCAGAATTCTCACATTTTGCTGTAAATTGTAGAATTCGGTTGCTTCTAACTCTTTGATTGGATCAAGTATGTATGTTTTCCTCCTTTTGGAAACTGAATTACTTAAACACCCCCACCACCCCCCAGTTTGGATAACAATAACGTTTGAAAACTGTTATGAGACAGTGCAGAAAACTAGCACTTTTTAAGTGAATAAACTTGGCTTATTTTAGTTCCTAGTTTTTTAAGTATATTATTCTGGTTTTTTATTTTCTCCTATTAACCAAAGATAATACCTTAACATTCATTACAAGGCTTTATTTTAACTATAAAGCACTGCATAGTCACAGAGAAATTATAACAACAGATTAAGTTTTAGATCCAATTACCAGATTTTCTCTTTATTTTTCAAAAGAGGGTAAGAGAACTGAGTAGAGACAAAGTACCAGCTAAACACCACAGATTAGATATTCAGCAAGTGTGAACTGACTTTACACTGAAGTTAGATAAAAATATTTTTACCAAAAGCAGAAGAACATTGGGTCTAAAATGTTTTTTATATATCTCTGTGTGCTAATTTGAATGGGAACTCCCCTGGGGAAAATGATCATTCATTTTAAGATATTCTTATCTCTCACTTTTACTTAGGGGAAAAGTATAAGAGAGAAGGGAGAAAGAAAATAAAACTTTTTTATTGTTATTATTTGCTCATAGCAGAATGGAAGAACTCAAAAATTCAACTTAAAAATATTTTTCTCAAACTTAATTTTCTTTTAAAACAATAGAAACATCCATCACAAGATTTTTTTTTTTTTTAATGCCTTTCTGGTTCTTTTATAAGCTATTTTGCTATACCATGTACATTTTGAAGAAACTGCATCTCAGTTTCTTCAATGCAAATAGATTACGAAGGCTCGGTTGTCACCTGCAGCCAACCTTTGCATGTACTTCCCTGATCTTATTCCGTCTGCTCAGTCACTAGAGCTATCTCTGGGATATTCCACCTGGCAGCTGACTTTGGCAGTAAATAAAAATTAAGAGTACCAGAACACAGCCATGCCCTCACCGTGGCTTACAGGTGGCTCAGCTGATTCTGCAGGGTAAAGGACTTCCTCAGAGCTCTGTGGCCCTACTGTGCTGCCAACATCAGTTGCCGATGTCAGAGTTTTGGCTCAAGGCACAAATACAGGACCTTATTTTAAGGTAGAAGTGCTGAGTGTTTACATTTATAAAATGAATGGTAAAAATTATTTTTTAATTTGAAAACAAAAGGTGTATAAATAGATTCATCTAACCACAAAAATGTTCCAACAGAATAGTAAAGACATGGAGACAAAACCATTAACACTAATGACAGTCTAGTTCTTCTATTTTAAAAGGTTGGTTATCCAGTTTCCTCTATCTGATTGATAAGATGTTATAAATGTCAGAAGAGTTTGTATTTTCTAGTTAAACTTGCTAGAATTGTTTATACTGAGATCAAAGATACACATGTTCCTTTATTATATGTTCTTTTTCATGTTTCTTCTAGGCAAGTTAATTAAAATATTTCACTAAAAATTACACTAAATACAGAGCACAATAACAGCAATCTTTGAAGATTCCAAAAACTTTATCAAAAGAACACCATTTATATTTACTTGAAATTGGTGTGTGTTAGAGTAATTACTGCTGTGCCTTCAGGCTAAAGGAAGTACTCTCAGCCAAATTATACAAGGGTGTGGATTAAATGAAGCATTACTCTCTGTTTGGCAGCAGTGGATATAGATTGCAAAATCAGGGTGTGACGTAGTACTGTGGAAAGACTCTGCCAAAAGTGATTTGGCCTGCGTGTGCCCTTACTTTCCCAGTTATGTGGATCCTAAAACAACCAAATCTAATTCCAAAGTAGGGAGGTCCTGTTAACTGTTTTCAGTCTGAGCTTGTCTGTACTTTCAAATAGAGCTTGTCTGTAATTTTTGAGCCATTGAGCCACAAGACAGCAAGCGTTGACAAAGTGCATGCTTCAGTGCAGTTCTAGCTGGTTTCAGAGGTGGAAACAGTTCTTCTGCCCAAGGGCTGTGCAGTAAAGTATCAATTCCCTGTCCAGCAGAAAGTTCAGGTCAGCAAGGATGCTGTCTGTACAGCAATAAGCATGAGTGAATAAGGTGAGGAAATTGATCCCTCTTTGTATTGCTCCAATCCTTCTGTCCTATCGTTTCCAGAGGAGCTGGGAGGACTATGCAAAAGACCCAGTAGCAGCCATGGTGCACAGGAGGGAGGCATCTCCCTGTCCCAAGAGGAGACTTAGGTCCTTTGACTTCATTTCTAGTTTTGACAAGTGAGCAAAAACCAAGTACATTAAAAAAAAAAAATTGTATTTTTAAGATACATTATCCATTGTTTTTTGGTCTACACACATACTTTTTCAATTACTTTAAAAACCCTTTGCTAATTTTGTACATAGATTTTTATCTGTGTGAAACAACTAAACTTTTATGGATTCATACGCAACTGTTGTTACCCTTGTTGCTGAAGCATCAAGTTCAGTGAGAACAAGCTTCCCTCACATCATTCGTTCTACTAATATTAAATTCACTTTGGGTATCTGTGGTCCATATTCTGCTCTGCAATAGACTGTGGTACCAGTGTAGCTTGGTACTGATCATGTCGGTCCTATAGCAACTAATGATAGAGGATGGTGGCTTGGGAGAGCATTAAGAAAGCAGAAGGCATGTACAGAGAAGTGAAGGCGTCTATGGGTATGTAACTTACACGTTGCTATTGTCACACAACCTAGTGACTCGGTATTATTTAGAGCTGGCCTCAATGTGCTGCTTTGGTCCAGATGAAATGAGAGATTCACTGGAGCTTGCCTCCTCACTATTAGCTTGCTTTCTTGCTCACTGGAGGTTGTAAGAAACAGTGACTCATTGCTTGTTGGTTTCAAATGAGGTGGTAGAATTGCCTTAAAACTCTACTGCTGAAAACTTGTATTTGGGTGTTTCTTGCAACCTTATGGCACACTCCAGTGAAGGAACAGATTGCCCAGGTTCCTTCCTCATCTTTCCTCCTCACAATTAGGGCTCAGTTTCTTCAGTTTTTACTTCCTCAGCCAGAGAAAAAAGATCTGAATGACACATAGGCAAATTAAAAAAAAAATCCTTAGAGTCTTTCCTGCTCACTTGACCCCAGGCTTTGCTCTGGCGTGTCAGGCAGTCCTTCTGCTGCAGAAGACTCTTGCTCAGACTGTATAACAGATAGTATCTGAAACTGTGTATCTCATCTGAAGATTGATTCCAGCATATCGCATCCCCATATGCTTCTAGATATCACATCCCCTTTTCCTATCCTGTCAATATCTTCTGTTTTGAATAGAGGGCCACTGTCTCTACTTCAGCTGTCTATGCTAGCTTCTTGTGCCTCATTGATTGTTTTTTTTTCCAGGTTCTCTGAAGGGTGTTGCAGTGACATATGTTGATACAGGTCTTTCTGGAATCCATTCAGAGCCAGAGTGGTCAAAGGAAGCAGACTGCTGCAGTTAATATGCCAAAGAATAAAATACAGAAAATTGGAGCTTGCTTAATAATATATGTTGAGTATCTTTTGGTGTGATAAATTGCCTAGCAGCAGAAAATGTTTTGAGAATTCTTTCACCAAACTTCTGGTTGTCACTATCCACCAGTAAAGCATAAGAAGCAATTCCCCTAGCTGCTTTTTTCTAGCAAGAACTGTAACTGCTAAGATTCACTTTGTAAGGTGTCATATTTTCTACTATTTTCAGGTGAATATCATAAATAGGCTGTGTTTTCCTACTTCTTGCATCTTTGAATTTTCACATAACCACTTTTAAGCAGAGTTCACCTCTCTAATAAAAAAGGATGGTCTTGTCCTTGAAGTGGGTTTTTTTTTGGTTTTTTTTTTTTTTTTTAAATGCTGTCTCAATTCAGAGGAGGTATCAGTGAGGTCTGTCACCTCTTCTACTTCTTCAGGAGAATCTGTTGTAACAGAGCTCTTGATAACTTCTGTACGGTGCACGTTGCTAGTTGAAGAACTTCTCTTGTGAGCCAGGTACAAGCTAAAACTGAGCTGGTCTTTATCTCCTTTCAGGACTCCAAGCCACACTCTTAGAACTTCTCATTTTAGAAGTATATTCAGAACTTGGCTTTGAACTATATATTGATTAATTAGTGGTAACTTTTCACCTTTTGTGTCTAGCAGTTCAATCTAACAATATGTTCAGCCCAATTATATTTGCTTCAGATTTGGCTGCTTCTCTATAAAAAGCAGAACCAACAGGAGAAGAAAGATAATTGTGCTACTGTTATTTGGAAAATCTGGAGTGCAGTGCCCACTTAATACACATCTATAATATACCACATTATGTGTACCTTGATAACATGATTTATTAGAAAGTTGTTTTCCTTGTGCTAAAGAGCATAAAGGCCGCTGCCATCTTTTTTTGTCTACTCATACATGTAAAGGATCTTCAGCAATTGAAATTGTGGTTTGAATTAAGAATCTTCCTGCAAATCAGCTTTTTTGTCAAAACAAATCATTTTCAGGGTAAGTTCCAGGAATCCCGCAAAGAGATCAAGGTGTGTCCAGGGTTGTCTGTATCACCAGTTCTTGAGTTAGTAATTTGGCACATGTAAATGTGCAAAAAACATCTAGGAAGATTTAACAACTGTGTGCTTTTATGTGAACAAGGGTATTAAGGCATATGCTTTGAGAGTTCCAAACTTAAAGAGTGTTACTAGACAGTTTTCTGTGTTTTGTACAGTTGTTTGGTCCTTTTGAAGAAACAAATGTTTGTGTAGCAGTTAGCAATTAAGTCAGTTTTAAAGAAACCTAGATATCTTTCACAATGCATAATGTATAGAAATAGGTTACTTGCATAATAAGTTATGGAGAAGAATTTCCTGTCCTTAAACATTCAGACCTCAATAATTCCCTTTCTCTTACTGATGAGTATGAAAACTTAGCAGTTGCTGCTTTGGTGTGGATTTTGGGTTACTGGAGATGCAGTACAAGCATAGTCAGTAGCAATTATAGCTGCTGCTGTTAGTCAAACCAGAGAGGATGGGTGATGTAATTAAGCTTATATGTTAAAATACTACCGTTTTTATCAGTTTGGCACTACTTGTGTGATGATGTGAAAAAAGCTCTCGTGTTGTTATATTAAGTACTTAATCAAATTGTATTTCATGATACTATAGAAAATATTTAGTCAAATGGTATTTCTGTATTCATTCTGAATTTAATTTTCATTAATATTTTTGTTTACATCTTTAGACTTGCTGTGCAAATATTCTTGTTTGTAAAATTCCTATACAAATAAGATACAAATTCACTGGATAGGAATGTAACTTCTACTTGCTGGCTTGATGCTGAGAATAGTGTAAAATCGTACTTTCTTCTAATACCAGTTGCAGTGATTTGGGTTGCTGATTGAACCTTGGAGAGAAGTCTGTTCTTTCCAGGATATCCAATGTTCTGGAAATGTGGTCTTAGCCCAAAGCTGGACACAGTCCCTCTTTATGAACCTGCCTGTCTGGGTTTTCTGTCTTTTACCTCTCCTCAGATCAGGTGCCACTTTGTAGATGAAAGGGAGTATTGCTTCCTAATGTTGTTCTTTGCAAACAGTTTCATTTCCATGCTTATTTTTTGCATATCCTCCACCTAAGACCCAAGGAAAAATCTGTTTGGAACAGATTGCTTTTCAGCTCTTTGTCAAGTGCTAATTCAAGCTTTCTGCCAGGGTCTTCTGTATCTAGAAGGTGGCCCTTAATGGCCAAGTCATCCTTCTTACTTTCTCCAAAGTAGCATAACATTTGGTGTCCACATATTTGTATAACCAGTGTAACTTCTGCTAGAGTACTTGCATGGTGGCTGAAGGCTGGGAGTATAGCAATAGTGATACTTTCTAAAAAGCATTCTAAAAATCCACTGCTGTAAAAGTAGTAGCACATTGCTACTGCATTCTAGAAAACCTTGCGGACCTTGTAGGTGACGGAAACTGAAAAATCAACATCATTGAATTCTGTGCCCAACTGGATCTGCAATGTGTTCCTTTAATGTTGGACTTAACTTTTCAGTATATTTTCCTCTGTAATGGATGATACCAATATTAGTCTCAAGTGCTTTGTCATATGTTATTTAAAAGGAAGTGTATTCAGATTTTGTTACCCAAGTTGCTACAGGCCATTATTTTATTTCCATATACAGTTGGAAACGAATTAGAAAGGACTTACTTCTTCATACATGTTCTAGTCACTGATATGTAGAAAAACTCTTCTTACAGTAGTTGTTCATAAATTGTCTGAAAACTTAAAAGTGTGCGTGCACAAAAACTCATGTGGTACATCGGTTTCACCACACACACATTCTCATGAAATATCTGACCAATCTAGTTTCTGAACTACAAAATGGAAAGTAAACTTGTGAATGCATTTTAAAGACATAGCCTTCTGTTTCTGAAAATACAATAGTAAGTGTCTCTGCTATGAACTTTTTTTTTCTTACTCTCTTGATTTTAGACCATATTAAAATTCTTATATAATGGTTTAGTGTCTGCCAATGGTCCTGCATTTTTCAGGTTTAATAATGTATGAATTGTTTGTCATGGAATTTTCTGGTACTATTTTCTCAAAATTAATACTCAGTACTGCCTGAAAGTGCTAATTTAATGGAGAAAGTAGGCTAGGTACAAACTAGTGGCTATTCTGGCCATGATAAAGACCTGAAATATCAAGCTGGCTTATTTTTTCCAGCATATTGCATATGATGTTGCTGGTACTATTTTTCCTTGAATGCAAATGTTAGAAAAATGCTACATATGTTCTTCAAGCAGTTACAAGATTTTTTTATTTTTCCGGTCAAGACTTGATTTGACATTGTGAGGCTACTAGCTAATATAGAAACTCAGTAGTTCATGCAGTAACTGGCTATTTTTTCTTAGCTGAGAAGACTTTGCCTTGCAAAAATGTTAATGGCTGATTTTGAAAAGTATCTGTGGTATTCTAAGCATATTTTCTTACTTCAGTTTTCCATTTGTAGAGCCACAGGCTAATTTGGTTTAAGTAACTGTGGGTAACTAGCCATTGCTGAATTTCAGTTGTGGGAGGAACCATGCAAAGTAAATTACTTTTTTTTCCTTCCTTGCATAATTTTCCTTCTTTGTCTTTATCCCTAGTCAAGTATGTTTTTTAAAGACATGAGTAGACCTCCTGAGTTCAGTAGATACTTGACTTCGAGAGTTACAGATAAATTCTGTTTAACTGTATTACATAGAAATTAACTGTATTAATAAATAGAATTTAACTGTACTACATATTTTTAGGAAACAGATAAGCATAAATCCTGCTTAAGAGCTCCATTTCCTCTGATTCAAGGCGGGTAAGTTAATGTAGACACAAAAATATTACCAATCCCAGAAGTGAAGGTTGCTACTTCAGTGTTGGGCATCCACAGCTCTAAGGGACTGCAGTGTCTGTATTTCATGAAGTATTTTTCGATAGGGTAACACCACAAGCTTTATTTAATATAATACAAAATAAGTTTTTATTCAAATTTAATTTAGTTTGTTTGCTTTTAAATAGTCCTGGTGAGCTTAGCAAAACTAATAATGACTTTCTCAGGATATCTGCAGCACTAGAAGAAAAATAACTCTTATTAATACAAAGTATGCGTCATAGTCTGCATTTTCCTTACATCTTTTTTTATCTGCTATCCAGAACTTGTAAATAATATTGCCAATCTGATTTCAGAATGCTGATGATATCTGTGCAGGCTTATTGATGTTTGCTGTAGAGTCACTTTCAGTTCTCTACATTGTAGAAAGAAACAACTGGATATTACAACCCCTGCTCATTTTCTGTTGTATCTAATGCCATTATGATGTAACGTTAGAGGTTGTCATAAATTAGCACGTTCCTGATTAGCATGAATTCAATAAATGTTCTTTACTTCAAAAGAATGCTTGGACACGTGCTACTACTTGCATTGTTTATATATGGTACTGTAGAAACTTAACATTTGCAAGAAAAATGTAAGATGATGATTTGATAAGATTACTCAGAAATAATTAGGTGGGTGTGTAGGCTGCTAAATGTATTTGATTTTAATCTCTAATTAAAAAGTTGGATTTTTAAATTGTTTTTGTGATGCAATAGTTTTTACTTCATTATACCTTTTGTAAATAAGGGCCAAATTCTGCCTGTTCATTGTGCCTAAGTACAAGATAAATGTATTGGTATGAAACAGTATTCTCCTCAAAGCCAATGACAGGCTATCTCCATATTTCCTTATGGAGGACTATTCTAAGATTCAGAGCAAATACCTGTTTGTGCCCTTGTACACCTTGAACCAGGAGTGAAAATGATGGCTAACCCTGAATGAATATCTCTATGCATTCTTTCGGCTGATGGTAGATATAATTATGTTGTGGGATATGGCACTGCCAGAAGCATAGTGTTTTTTTCGTGTTAGTGCTGTCTGATTCTGAGGTCTCTTATATGAGGACTGGAATTAGTTGATGTTACAGTGAAGGTATCTTTTTGTGGATCTACAGGTGTGAATTCAAGCCTTGCTCTATTCCACTGTTCCAGTGTTCACTTAGCTCTGCTGCAAGGGTGTGCTTGGTTATTTGAGCTGGGGAATCAGAGACAACCAGATGCAGTAGCTAGAGATAACTGTATCCGTCCTTGGATAAGGAGGTTACTGTGTTTAAGCACACTAGACCAGTTGTCTTTCTCAGTTTAGGAAGTCTGTGACTGACTCATGGTTTGAGAAGCCAGAGTTCCTCTAATACCTGGAATTGGGGCATCTACTGGAAAATCACGTGCTGGTGTGAAAGAAGCTGCAGTAGTATCTGTGGCACTGTGTGGTACTGAATTGTGCAACTCCCTAGAGTTACTTTTTTAGATAACTGTTTTTAATACCAGCATTTAATAAACAGTTGGTTAAAAAGGTAAATATTGCATACTTTTTTATTGAAAGCTTATCCTTCTGTGCAGACTTTTCTATAGTATAGTATTTTGAATGGCAACCATAGCCTGACTTATTGACATAAGTTCCCAAGTTCCTTTTATTTTGTTAGTTTACAAGTTTTCATTGTATTAATGGGAATGGGAAAGGGAAACAAAAAGAAGTTATGCTTTTCCACCTATCAGCACAGCTCTGTTTTGGCTTAATTGTGTGTGTGGGGGGTGTTTGTTTTGTTTTGTTTTGTCATTGCCATCTAGATCAATCTCTCCGCTAACTAGAGGAGTGACATCTGGCAGCAGTAGAGCTAAGGCTTCTCTCTCTTTCACTTTTTAAAGTGTATATAGCATGAAAACATCTCTCATCTGACTGGTAAAACAAATTAATAGAAGTTTCTCTATATAACTTACAGAAAGTAAGACCTTAAACAGAGAGGGATTTTCTACCTGACGTTGAGTAGACTTCTATCAGTGCGGAATACATTGCAAGAATCTTATGGGTGTTTGTAAAAGTCCTTTGCATTCAGTAGCGATGCCATCACAGCACTTTTGTATGTACACTTAAACATAGCATGTGAGAACTGACTATTTTGAGAATATACATTTTAAGTGGCTTGCAAGATATGGGCTCTCGAGAATTAACCATTTCCTTTGGCGTCGTGTTAGTTACAAAGAGAACACTATTTTAGAAAGAATGCTAAAAATGCTCTGTTCGTCGTCTCACTTTGAACTGCTTTTGAATGTAGTTTTCTTGCTCTACCTTCAGCCAAATGTGTTCCAAAGTAGTTTTAAAAGCTATGATACAGATGAAACTTCATTGAAACAGTTTTCAATACACTTTGGTCCTATCCATTTTCCTGTTCAATTTGGAATATGTTCAAAATCATAGGTGCTAGACTAAGTTATGTAGAGCAGAATTTGAAGTGGGTTTTCACCTACAGCATTGGATATTAGTAAAACATCTGTTTGCTGGTAAAACAAAAAGGCACGCGTGTGTTAAGTGGGTGCATCCATTCCTTTAATTTTATGTGAACTGCATCTGAAAATGTTTGTGGTGGGTTTTGAAAGTATTTGTGATCCTGTGTTTAAGTAAAGGAAAACAGGTTCTTATCCAATATATAAACAATCTTTTTATTTAATGAATTCTGTTTGATCTGTTAAAGCATAATTGTTGTGAGGATAAAGCCTTTGAGGGAAGATTAATATATATTTAGATCATTACAAAATGATCTTCTTTCTCTTATGTTATACCTAGCTTGAAAAATAGAATTACAGAAAAAAACTGAGTAATACTTCTCTGAAAGCTTTCGCTTTTAAAAAAAACTCAAAACTTTCCTTTGAAGCCTAAAGTAGAGATTATACTGCATACTAAAAGATCCTTTGGTCACAAAGGTCATACTTTTGAATAGGTGACTGTGCTGAAAACATAATTCTGTTCACTGGGAACAATTTTAAAGCCACAGAAGACGAGTAGAAAGAGGACTGAACTGATATTCACATATTCATCTCATATCTCAGTTGACATTTTTCCCAGTGTTTGTTGTTTATTTGGGTATATTTTAACTATGCCATGTTGCAAGCGGCCACAATATAAATTATAAGAATATCTGCAATAAGAAATACCATTTCCTAGAGGCATAGTTTATTTTCATGTCTTTCAGGATTTGTTTGTGGGTTTTTTAGACATTAATAATTAGTATAAACTTAAAGTAAAACTCAGTTAAAAATAGAATAATGTGGAACTGGAATAGTTAAGATTTTTTTTCCCTCTGTATGCTTTAGAGGGGTTCATCACAGAAATATCTGAATATTAACTTTTTTCCCAATTTCCTTGGTTATTTATTTGTTTGTTGGTGTTCTGTGATTTTCTGAGGATTTTCCAGGATAAACTTTTGGATGTTTTCATTAACTGAGATTCCATGAGACTGGAATCCTTGGAGATTTATGATGCACAAATACCTTTATTAATTAACAGAATTAATTTATCAAGAGCATTTCACGAAGGGAGAAAAAGCCTTCTTTTGAAAAGTTAATTAAAACATAGATTCTGTAATGAATGTTCTCTCAGCCTCTATTAAAAGAGGAATTTTTCACATAAACGTTTAATATTAGGTGATTGTAGGCACTCCAGTAGGATAATAGTGGAATTATGTGACTCCCTAGAAGGACTTTTTTCCTTGTTCTGGCTCTTTTGTTATCAATTTAAAACAAATATAATAGCTAAAGATGCTCTTATTTAACAGGAAATATTCTTAATCATTACAAGTGCTATTTTGGGGCATTGTTGCTGTTATCATATAAATTTCTGTATAAGTCTAATCTGTTTGGAAGTGAACTCATCTACTTCCTGTGTATTTCAGCCCAACTATGTAGAATTTGATCAGTTCACACGAATGTGCTTTTCTAGAGCAGAGGGTAGTTTTTCAGTGAAAGCATGCAATAAAACTGGGAACTTGGTAGTACAGACATGCGTTTTGGACAGGAGGACAACTATTTGGTTTCTGTCTTCTTTTCTCTTTAGTTGCAATTATACTGGCAGAGAATATATTGCGAGAAGTGACTCAGAGGAACTAAGGATAGACTTTCAGTTCACTGTTCAAATTGTACAGGAAACTAATACGGTTTCAGACTCCCTCTCAAGGCAGACAGCTACATTGTTTTTCAAAACATACCAGTTCTTTGGTAGGCATTTGCCTAAGCATATGCTTGGACTCACAAAATAATCGTAGCGAGAGGATTATGTAGACCATAAAGAAGAGCTGCCCTGCTGTTAAATTGTGTCAATGTGAAAATTCTGATCATTTGAGAAAAAGCAATAGCATCTATCATTTTAGGACATCTAACATGGCATTTAGACATTAGCAGTAGGTTCTTCTAGAAATAATTTATTCTTCTCATGTAAAGGAGACAACTGAAGAATGGATGCAGAGTAATAGGGAATACAGTAGTTCAAATGTTAATACTTTCATAGGGAAGATTAGCTTCTCAAGACATACAGGGTTTTGAAAGTGAAGGCAGCAAATGCTGTTAAGAAAGAAGATTGTTGGAGAGTTCAAGTAAATCCTCTGAAGCAATAAAAATGCTTCACCATTACTGATTTTGAAGCATCCTTAAGATAAGACAGTCTAGATTAACCTGGGTGTTGGTTTTTTTCAGGTTTGACCTTACAAGGGATTTAATGACCTTTATATAAGCTCAGGCTCAGTGAGAGTCTCAACTGGTCACGGTGTCCTGTAAACTTCATTTTTGGATGAAGTGGAAATGTCCTTCTGCAATCCTGACCTCACTTTCAATACCTCACTATAGTAGTTGAAAAGTTTGCACAGCCTGCATCAGAGATAACAAAAGCAAGCACTGCTGAGGCTGTTAGTCACACCTGCTCGGTGTCATTTACATGCTTCATCAAGCATGGAACCACGTCAAGTCAACAGCTGTGTAAAATTGCTTTGAAAATCTACTGCATCGTTTGAGAAAGAGGGGATGGATATTCCCTTGCTTGCTGAATGGGCCTTGTTTTGTGAATGAGGAAGATTTGAACAGGGTTTTTTTTTTGTTTGGTTTTTTTTTAGTATGACTGTTCTGAATGTAGGAGCTACTAAAGGAACGCTTGATAACTGAAAGCAACTAACGGATAACACTAAAGGCTACTTTGGGGTAACCAATAGTCATGATGAATATGACCAAACAGCATTGGCTCTGTGGCGCATAGAATATTTGGACCCAAGTGTGCTGTGGTCTATTTAGTGTTTACACCTCAAGCGAAGTAATAAGAATTTCCTGCGTGTTTCGGAAGAAGGCTCTAGTCACGGAAAACGCTAAGTCAAAACCAGTGCCAGATGCTAGAATTCAGTACAGTACTCCCTATATCTTTGAGTTACACATCTGTCTCTTTCCTATGCTTGCAGCAGAACATGTCTGCACTGCCCTTTATTCAGGCTTAATTGGGGATCTCAGTCTAACCATAAAGTTTTCAACTGACAACCAGCTAAATATAGAGACTGCACAGGAGTACTCACGTACATAAACATACAGTCCAGAAGTACTTGGAGGTAATACATCTTTTCCTTAGGAGAACAAGAAAGTTAATGATATTACTGATAAAAATCCAGATTTTTTTTTTTTTTTTTAATTAAAGCAATTGTTTTCATCATGTATTTCATACAGCTTTTATCTTAGAATAGGTTTGTATGAACTGGCACAACACTACAATGCTCAAATTGAAAATCCCATGGTAGAATACTTCACTGGCTAAAGAAAAAAATATTTTTTTATCATGAAGACATTTTATTGGTCTTGAGTTTGTTGTGGGTTTTTTTTTCCCCGAAAAGTTGATATGACACTTGTATGCAATAGTATATCCATATGTAGTATCATATCTGTAACTGTGTGAGTATGTAGATAACAATATTAATAAGAGTAATATCCCCGCTGACTTTTGGTGTTAGTGCTGAACAAGTATTTTAGCAAATAGCTTATTTTAAAAAAAGGTAAGCTTTGGGTCTAGTGTCTTTGAGTATGGGTTGAACTTGGAAAACGGTTTCTATGCTCATCTCTTTCCTCTTCTGAAAAGAGATGGAAAAAAGTAATAAAAATCAAAGTAAGCCTTTCAAAATGAAGCATTTCAGAATTTACACAAGCTTTTTTGAAATTATGAAGATCACAAAATTTTTAATTCATCCACAAAATTGAAAAATCAATTATTGCACTTATTTAGGATTTCTCACAAGTACAAAATTTTTCACATGCAGACCTGCAGGAGCATGGATTAACTATGATTGTTTGAGCTTGCAGCTTTTCTTATATTTAGAAATATCTAAATATCTTAATGATTAAACATTTATGAGTAAATCTCCTGTGAAAGTCTAAACCACCAGGCTTTAGAAGGTATACTGTAGGTGGAGTTGTGCAAGCTTCCTTGTGGAGCTGTGCCAGTACATGGGAATCTGAATTTGAAAAGTCCTCTTTATTCAGATAACTGGACTGCTCAAGAGTAGACTTTTGGAGTGGCAAATGAAGATGAGTTTTCAGAACTTATTCCTCTTTGAAAACAAAACTTGTTTCAAATCTAGTGTCTCACAGAGAAAATCCAGTGAGCTTAACTCTGTGTTGTCTGGCATCTCTATACTTGAGAAACCGTTCTCCAATGAAGCAGCAGCATTTTTCACTGTCGTGTTCAACAACTTTCAGATTTTTGTATCTTTTCTTTTTAAGATGTTTTCTTAAGTATACAGCTGAGGAGACCAATAACAAAAAGATAAATCCATAGATGATGAAAAGATTTTCCTGAGCTTAGTAGTTAACATAGTAGTTTGAAAAGAGAAGAATTTACAAGTACTTGTTCAAATGCACTATGTAGAGAGTGAATAAAATAAACAGCAAGATGTGTTGTGATAGGAACTCGGATGATCAAAGGGAACTATTGAATAGGCATAGTTATTCTTTCAGGTAAAATAAGGAAGTAATTCCTTTGAGAGTTTTTGTGATCATTTCTATTGGAAAACTTTGTATGCATTACTCAGAAATTCAATGAAGAGAAAAGCAATACAGCCTAGATAATAGTGTCAGCTTTGAGCACGAGGTGGCATGTGGACATGAGCTATTTCTCCAAATCATTTGAATGGAAATATTGGATTAGTTAACCTTGTATCAGGTCTGTTAGTTAAATAAACCCTCCAACTGTTCCTGACTGAAGGATGCATAGTTGTGACTGAAAGATGCTGCTGCTTTTCATTAAAATTTTGTCAAACATATCCTGCTAACATAATGATTTTAAAATAAAATGGTTTATTCGATGGAAAAGGATAACAAGCAGAAAATTCACAGCCTTTTCTTTTCACAGGGTGTTTCAGCCCAGTAGGAAATCCTCTTAGCCGAACACTGTTGGGTAGACTACAGATGGTAAGGAATTCTATCTTTGCATTTTTTTTTAAATTGATGTTTAACTATAAAATGTCATTATTCACAAGTCCTCATTGTAGAGAGGGTTTTTTTTTATGCTGTTTTTATTCACAAAAGAGGTATCTTCAAGCAATCAACAGTATTTGATTGAACAAATACTGTTCAATCACTATTTTAATATTCTCCATCACAGCAAGCTCTATAAATATTTACAGGATCAACGGGTTTGGAAATTTTAATGATTTAAAATATTTTTTTCTGAGAGGGTTAAATTAAGATTTTGAATATTTTTGTTACTTTTTCTGTTATAAGTGCAGTAATATATATGTTATAAGTGCAGGTGAATAGAGTGATTTATATCAAGAACGTAGCACATTTACAAATGACGAAATAGTTGAAGAGGTTTTGAATAATTTCAGGAGCTGGAGTATTTCACATGGTTCTGAATTGATCTTTTTTCCCTTTTTTTCTTCTTTTTTTTATCCCCGTAGGCTTTACTGCAGCAGCTGTGTTTGCATTTCTGTTTTCTGTTTGTACATTGCAGGTTTCAATAAAGTGCAGCCTGGCACAGTTTTGTTTTTTTTTTCCTCTAGGCAGATTATAGATTCCCATGCTCATTAAATATTGAAGGGCTGTAATCAAATAAGGATTGTAGTCATCTGAAGCCTAAGGAAGTAACTTTACGGTGTCTACAGACAGATTAATTAAGACCAGAGTACATTATTCTTAGCAATTAATACTTTTAGAATCACTTTAATTTCGCTATTAATACTGTCCTTGTACTTCTGTTTCCCGTAGACTAAATTTTTACAGTTAGGTGTCCTGAGCTAGGAGTGTGTTGACAATTAACTGGACCAGAGAACAAGAACAGAAATACAACAGTGCTAACAATATTCAGTTATTTTATGCTATGTCTCAGCTTATTTAGCGTTTCATTTAAAACTTCAATTACTGGGGTAAAGAGATTGCATGACATTCTTAGGGAGGGAGAGGATTAAGTAAATTTCTAACCCTCGGGTTCATAAGGAAAAATGAAAACAATGGAGCAACTGTTAAATCTCAGATTGATTCTGTAAAATTATTAAATGTTTTAAATATTATCTCACTTTTAAGCCAGTCGTGGGTTTTTTGAGCACTATAAGTTCATTTCTTATTTTGTCTCCTTTAAAAAAAAAAAACAAAACAACAAACAAACGACAAACCACCATAAAACAAAAACAACAGCAACAAATAAACCCCCAAAAGGTAACAGTCTCAGAACGTAGGCACACCCTGAGGCACTTAAATGTTTTAAATATTATCTCACTTTTAAGCCAGTCGTGGGTTTTTTGAGCACTATAAGTTCATTTCTTATTTTGTCTCCTTTAAAAAAAAAAAACAAAACAACAAACAAACGACAAACCACCATAAAACAAAAACAACAGCAACAAATAAACCCCCAAAAGGTAACAGTCTCAGAACGTAGGCACACCCTGAGGCACAGAT
>NW_009231247.1:47360-77048 GCF_000690835.1 Fulmarus glacialis | reverse complement strand
CCCTGTGTCTTTACTGGAGTGTTTGCACAAGTAACACTCACAGTTTCTCTGCTATTCTGGCAGATAGCAGGTATAGGGAGATGGAGTGGAGAGAAGCAGTGGCACTGTGCAGCATCCAAGAAATAGATGTTTGTGCTTCTTCATGTCACTCTAACGGGAAAAGGAGGGAGGGTGGCTTTGGCCCTGTGTGCACACACACTGGGTTCACCCCAGTATGTGTGGTGTCTGCCTAAGATTAATCTTAGAAAAGCTTATTTTCCAAGTGTAGTTATTAAGAGTTAATGACTAGTTAGAAGTGGGACTTAATCTATGTGTTTATTCTGTTACAATGAAGAATGTGTTTACATATAAGGAAGAAGCATATGAAACCACCGGTAGACTTTACATTTTTCCATATTTTTTTCTTTAAACTTCCATATTGTAGTATTTGAAATATATTTGCTCAGTAGTAGAAATGAAATGCTGAAATTTTTACACAAAAGGCAGTAATAGTATATCACTTGTTCTTACTCCGTGCTGCTTCTCCTGAGGGAATGAATGCTATCTAATGCCCAAATCCTGTTGGCCGCTATATTTCTGCATGAATAAAAGCAAAACCTCCACTACCACAATCACTGAAACTGCCCAATTAAAAAGAAGCCATAAACATTTTAATTAGTGCTATTATCAGGAATCAGTGACACTTGATACAGCAACTTATTTATCAGTTTACTCTTACCTGCAATGCTCTCTTTTGTATTAGTGTCTTAAAACATTTTTTGTTTGGTTTTGTGTTAGAAATGTCAAGGCTATCTAAGTGGGTTAGTCGTAGATAACCAGCGTGATATTCCATTGTCTAGAACTCTGTATCAACTCCTGGATCTGTTTATCTTCTTCTGAGGATGTTCCTTATGTTGAAAGCTCCTAACAGCTTTGTTCAGTGTGGCACGGCGGGCTTTTCCAGCAAGCATTTTGTTCATGTTTCTCACAGATGGTCTGCCTCCCAAAAACACCAACTCCTCAGAACGTAACTATAGCCCCATGTCTGTTCCAATGCAAGGAAAGGATTAACTAGTTTCCATCTTGTATTAAAAAAAGGAGACGTTCATATTGTGTTAAGAACAATGTATTCATACACTTCAGTATGTCTGTCGCTTTTTTGGAATCCTGAAAATGTGGCTTAATCTTGTGACACAACATAAAAAAATGATGTTTCTAAACTGAAAGGCCAGTAGTTTTTGCTGGGTATTACTTGCAGCATAAGTGGTAGTTGGCACTATTTGAGAAATGGCACAGCACACCAGAGGCAGCTCTGCTGCCTTGCAGTAGATACATTTGTGGTAGGCAGCTGTGGCAATTCCCCTGTCCTGCAGGAGGTAGGGGGGGTGTGCAGTCCATGACATATTCGGAGTATCTCTTTAAGAGGAAACTCTTTGGATTGTTGTTGCCTTAAAAGTTTAACGCAGTGTCTGAGAACATTCAACATAGTCTCAGGATGACTCATGGATTTTAGCTTGTTATTTCCAAACAGCTCGCTCTCTTCAAGCTCTTCTTACGTTGAGTGTTTGAGAGCACATAAATACTTTATTAAAAAGAGAGAGAGACAGATTGAGACACAATAATGGGGCAATATGAGTACCTGAACTGGATACCTAAATAATACTGCTAATAATTCTGATGAATCATTTTTGAGCAACAGGAGGCACTCCCATCCCACAGGCTAAGTACATTGCCTGCACAATTCTCTTAACCTTGAGAATGGAAAATGAGAATTAGCTGAAACCTGAAAGGCAGTGCTAACTACCAGTAGACCACTGAACAAGGCACGTACTCTAAACTGCAGTTCCACCGGTCTTTGTTCAAAATTTGTTTATCAAATCAGGCAGTTATCCCCCCCCCCCCCCCCGTGTATGTGCATAATTATTCAGAACTCTTTAGGTAGTAGGCTTAGATGTTCTATTAGATGGTAAGAACCGAGTGCAACTGTTCGCTTTTATGCTGTGTTCATCTCTATGTATGGTATGTGTCTGTCACTACTGTGGCAATACCAAAACAATCTGGAGACTGGATGGAACCTCTGTATTCAGGATAGTCAGTGATTTCTCTCCCACATGGGATAAGCCTAGCTAAGTTAGGAAAACAACGTTGAGGGCAAGAATCTCTGTTCTAGAAAATGCCATTTATTCTGCTGAGGATTGCAGAAATTATGTTCCTTGGATCACCCTAATTAAAAAAAAAAAAAAAAACAAACAAACCCAGAAAATAAAAGGAGCAATATGTTTTAGGTGTATGTTCTAAAAAAGCAAGAGAAGAGAAAGAAGTTCATGCAAAAGACCGTTAAAGGAGGGGCTGTAAAATATGAAAAAGGTGAAGTATGTTGGATAGAAATTTTCAAATTTAAATGTTGTTTATAATGTGGTACAATCTGTTATGGGTGGAAGTGTTATTTACTTCACAAAGCTTGCATTTGAATCTTCTATTTTAATTGCTGTGTAATATTTCTATTCTGCATTGTAGTTTGTGTCCTTTGACGCACACAAAATCTAGGGGAAACTGGTTTCCCCTCTGTGAAAATAGGCCATTGAAAAAAGTTAAGTAACACCAACAAAGGACTTCCATCTCTTCCTTTGTTCTAATTTGTTGCTCCTCTGCTAATTTTCATAATTTTTCTGTTTTGAATCTTCTTTCAGCTGAAGAATTCTATGGTTTGACAGAAATCAGATTTTGTAGGTACAGGTGCATGCTAATTACTGCATTAAATACCTGCTTTTCCTTTGACTTTGTTGAAAGTCTGAAGAATAAGTGGTAAAGATAGAACAATTAGAATTAAATGGAAAGTATTGGTTATTAAGACCAACCTGAAATACTCCATTATATGAAAGTGCCATCTTTTGCATACTGGTTCAGAGGTAAAGTTCACTGGAACAACTTCTTAAACATCTACTGTAGTGTTTGCAATGCAAACAAGCTTAGACTGCATAGTCATCAACCCTCGGTCTTCCCCCATGTTGTCTTTAGTGTAGTGTACATACTTGAAAAACTTAATACCTTTTTCTAAATATCTACATAGCCAATATTAGTTAGTGTTGCTTAACATCACTTCTGCTTTTTCTTTTTTTAAAAAAGTATTTTATTACAGGCAATTCTTACTGTTTTACAGTAAACATGAAAATACTCAAAATAATAGTTTATCAAAATACTTAATATTAAAGTTTTAAAATAATTTCTTCTTCTAGAATGATGACTGCCTGACTGCACTGGGGGTGAGAGGAGGAAGCAGTTGTCCACTCGGGCAAGAGACAGTAAGTATTATGTAATTTTTTGCAGTATCTTGTATACCTGTTACACTGTATCTGTGCTTTTGAAAGCACATTCTTTTTTTTAGCATGATCCCAAGGATTTTTTTGCTACCCTAGATTTTGTAATTCTTACAAATATGTTCATAACTACATTACTGCTGTTTTTATATCACTCTTGCAAAATCATTTTGTAAAATTTTGATTAATATAGATTTTTTTTTTTTGCCTGAACTTGGACCCAGACAGAATTTAACACGTCTAAATGTCACACCAGAAGAAATTCCATTGCTTTGGGCATAATTGTGAGTGTTCTATATTTTTCTTTGGTCCTGAGGTGCATTTCCTGTATCCCCTTATGCTCATTTTCTGATCGTATGTCTCCAGAGAATGGCAATTTCTACATTTCTTTTAAATTGTCAGGTTTGCTCAACCAGTTGTATTACAGGACACATTGGTATTTTAATTTTTTATTTCTGGGAGACAGACAGTGGGACTTGCTTGATTGGTTTGAACTGTTTGTTGGCAGTGTTTCCATGTTACTAAATTTTTGTAATTTTTTCCAAAACCAAAAACACTAGAACTATCTTTCAAAAGACACTGCAAAAAGAAGTATTTGTTGCTCTGCCTTTCATTGGTTTTCATGCTGCCAACTAATTAGTGTTACATTCCTTTTTATTTATTTTTTTATTTTTATTTTTTTAATCTTAAGTGACCTCATGATTTTCATAGTGCTATCACAAAGGAAACCGTTGCCACTTAACTGAAGTGGGCACTGTTAGACCACCCCTTACTGGACATGATCATGCAAGCTTCCAGTTCTGTACTATTTATCTATGGTGCTCTTTAGTGTGTTTTAGTTTGGTTCTATTCTATTCTAAAGTTCATATTTCTATATTGTCAACATCACCTGTAATTACTGTATTAGCTTTCCTAATGCAGGGAGGAGAGTTATGATAAAGGATGGTATTTCATTGTTTAGCTTCTTTATGTAAGTTCAGGACTACTGAATGCATGTTTAGATAAATTTCCTGTCTACTGAAAACTATGCTGATACCAATTCTTTGATGCTGACCAGCTCACAAATTACCACATAGAATTTGCAATGGTAGAATCATTTCCATCTTTTCCCATTCACAACTGATTTAATCTGTTTAAGTGATGACATGCAAGTATGAAAATACAAGTGACCTTGCCTATATTTTTACACATATAACTCATAGGTTATCTTCCTCAAAATAGAAATACAAATTTAAAAAGCACTGTGCAGTTCAGCAGTCTTAGGATTTAAATGCATGCATGAGTAATAAAAAAAGGAAGTGTTTTCTCCAAATCCTTATCTTCATAGTAACTTTGCTGTCTCCTTTAATCACCTATAACCTCCTATCACTCCTAACGATCCCTCTTTCTGACCTCTTTACTTACAATTTCGTAGAGGGATCTGATATGAAGATTATATGTAGGGAAGCAGTGTTCTTTGTCTAAAATGGGTCATAATTTTGTTGTTCATTTATGATGAGGGAAGTGAGCAATTCCAGTATTCTTTCACTTCACTTGTTTTCAGTCTTTTCTGCTCTGAATTCATCAGGACAGATTTTAGTTCATAGGGCATAGGAAATATACTTGATATTTTCATATTCAGGGTAGAAAGCAGGCTTCTGGTAGTGTATTCTACGTAGTATGCATGGTGCTGACCACTATTAGTACTTTTTTCCAGAAAAGTATAGATGAACTGTATTTCACTGGCAAATGGATTTATTATGTGAAATGGAATATAAACGTATTTTTGGCAGGTATTTATAAAATTGTATATGCAAATCCTTATTTCTAAACAAAAAAAAAAGAAAAAGTGGAGTGATCAAAACAAAACTTTGCAATGACATTTTTGTATTAAATTTTTCTGTCGGTAAAACTGTCATACTGTTGAAGTATTTATTCAAACACATATGCTTCCATGAGCACACACAGAATGGGATCTGAAGGTGGTGTAACAATTCTGAGAAAGTGAATGTATGAAGTGTTTTTTTTTTTTTCCTTTTGCTTCACAAGTAAATTGCTTATAAAACTAACAGCTGCTGTTTTGAAGCTAATCTTAGTGAATTGAATGTTCTTAACCATTTCTACAATCCCACAGTCCTTTATCTTGCCTCTCCTGCTGCTTTCCCACCACCCCTGATCCCATTAGCAAAACTTGAGACAGCCTCAGCTTTTACCAAAGTGCAGCTTTGGTTTCAGCTGCTTTTCTGCAAGAGGAAGTGAATGTTGCGCTTTTTTCTCTGTGGCATGGTTGTGATAAAGCTGTGGTGCTCTTATCTCTCTTTTAGGTAGTGGCTCTTTATGACTACACAGCGCATCGATCAGATGAGCTAACCATCCATCGCAGTGACATTATCCAAGTGTTATACAAAGATAATGATAACTGGTGGTTTGGCAGCCTAGCAAATGGACAGCAAGGCTATTTTCCAGCTAATTATGTGGCTGGTGAAAGTAAGTTTACTGCTGTCTTCCTGGTATACCGGTGTGGGTCTAACTGATGGTCCAAGATTTTACCATGCTGTACTGCTTATTGTTCTGAAGATATGAATTTACATAGCATGCAGATGGCATAATGATGACTTATTGTGATGCAGAAATTGTATGAAGTTAGCTAAGCACTTAGCAAGTTGACACACCTGACTTAGGAAGGTATTGGCACTTAGTTAAACATTCCAGCTTATATAGTACTGGCTTAATTATCACTCAACTGGATTGATTCCTCGTCTCTTCTTACATATAGCCACCTGGTTCATGCCCTACCTTGGCAATGTTTTAGGACTCATCAAAGCATTTCACCGACATCTTAGGTTTTCTTAGGCAATCTCTGTGAGATCTAACCAGTTACTTTTGTAAAAACTCTTGAATTTCCCCCTACTCTAATGGAGAATGCACAATTCCCCAATAAGTGGATTTCAGTATGAAGTTTTTAAAAGAACAGTAATGGTTAAATTTCATATCTGAGCATTGCACTTTGCTACCAGGTCCTTGTCATTAAAACAGTTTTGGTTAAACTAATACAGACAAACCTAAATGAATCTGAACAAATAATATAGGAAGCATCCTACTGAGTCAATTGATGTAAAGATGCTCAGTGTCCTGGCAGTTGTTAGTATTCAGCTTATGGACATAGTGTGTGGTTGCATGCTTGAAGAAATTCATTTGCCTTCCTAAACTATCAGACTATCAGTTATACTGGTGTTTAGTAATCTTTTAACCAAACATTTCTCAAGATGTTTTCCCCCATTTTCTAGTTCCTCCCTCTGTCTTTCAAGTGAAGTCTAGTATTTATGCCTCTTTCCTAAAAAAATCTTGGACATAACACTGTGCTAACTTGATGATGGTAATTAAAGTTAGCTTAACTACTGCCCTTCCTCTTTGTCCTCCCCTTGCACCTCCTGTGCATTTTCTCCTTCCTTTCTTCCTTGCAAAATAAGCCAGAGAGCAGTCTGTAGGAAGAGTCTTCAGTGATGGCTGTTGTTCTTAAAAAAAACCCAAAACAAACAAAACAAAAACAAAAAACAAAAAATTTTTGAGGCAGTTGTCCAACTGTGCAAAAAAACCCCTGGTATATAATTTGTTATTTCAGTTGGTGACCATCCTATTATTGAATCAAAAGAAATGCATATGATACATTTGTTAAGTATCAACTGCATTGCTGTCAGTATGGACTTTGTTCTTAGTCATATAAATGTTTGATTGTTTTTATTTTATATAATTACCTATATAAACTACCTATATATAAATTACATGTAAATCTAAGCTTCCTAATGTAAGTAAAAGTTAATGGGCAAATTTTGATAAATTCTCTTACAAAGTTTGGCTTCAAATATTTTTCATCTGTTTCAGTTCACATCCTGTTATTGGCTAGATAATAATGTCATGGTTGTTCACATAAAACAGATACTTTCACAATTCTTTCATGGCGTTCATAATGGTGAATTACGGATCTTCTTTTCAGAAGAATATGAAGAACAACCTTCAGGATTAGTACCAGATTCTGCTCCTCTCCTATCTGAAGGACCAAGAGAAACAGAGGAAGGTTCTCCAACACTACATAAGGTAATAATTTGAGAAGAAAGGATTCTCTAAGTAGTGGTGGAGTATGTCCTTTGTGTGCCAGGTGAACTGTATTAATTTTCAATCCTTTTTGGAAAAATTTCTTATGTGTAGACCTCATTCCAGGCAAGCAGGTAGATTTTCAGCAGATGTCTGTTTGTCTCGTGTGGAACCAGCTGTTCCATCATGTGTCAATTAAATATTCTGCCTACTCTTTGCACCATTGTAATGAGTTGCAAATCTCCCATTGACTCCAAGGTTGAGAGAAGTATCTCTCAGAGCTACCTGACGTAAATAACAGTTGAAGAAACAACATGGATTTGTCAAAACCTGACATACTTTTGGGCACTTGACTGTCATTTTTGGAATATGCACTGCCCACAAATTCTTCAAATTTTCTGCCATGAAATTTCCTTATCTATCAGGTTGCTTAGGAAAAAGCTGTGATGTTTTTCTCTTGAGAGTTTTTCAGTCCATGTAATAATATCCTCATTAAAGATACACAATATGATCATAAAGCCTTATTACCAGACCAGGAGATAGACTGCATCTAAACGTGCTTACTTATCAATGGATGTTTCTGTTTAAAAGCTGCTGACGGTTCTCTGATGTGAATGACGGCGCCCATCCTATAGGTTGCTCAGGAGGGTGGACTATAGAGACTTCATAGTTTGGAGGAGCAAAGGAAAGAAAGGCTTTTGTCTTGACTATGTCTGATATCTCTCCACTCCCCCTGTGTACTTATTATTGGGTTGCAATTGCGTATGGCATTACGTTGTTATTTACATATCACATATTATATTGTATGCAAAAGCATTCCTGTTTCTGTGATTTAATTAGCAGACAGAATACAGTATGTACAGAAGAACAAAGAAATAACAGCCAATTTTTAGTCAAGGAAAAAAATAGGGGTTTGATTTTTATTTATTTTTTTCAGATCTTTAGAAATACTACTATGTGCAAAGCAGGCCAAATGACTCTCACTTCTCCAGACAAATAGAGATTAGAAACTTTGCATAGCTTATGTTCCCCTTCTGTGAAGTAAGACTGATGATTGTCTTAAAACATGGAATACTTCGTAAGCAAAAAAAAGTAATAGAAATCAGTTCAATAACTGTTAGAATTTAAGATTTTTTTTATTCCAAAATGTTTGTATCCTTCTTAAGTGTGCTTTCAACAGTTACTCATTTAGTCAAATGGTACTAACGTAACTATTTTAAAAGTGACTTTTGTTCAGATTTCTTTCAAATGATTTGGCTTTTCCATGTACTTTTCTAAAATTGAATCTAATATTTTGCGTCTGATTTGCAAGACTCAAAACGTATGCTGTGTTGCTTAGTTATGATTTCATCTTTTTTCAGATGATTTATCTAATCTTTACTGCATAATATATATTGTAATGTTCGAGGTTAAAACACTCAAAGCTACTTCTATTAACCTTTTTTGTATAGCTTTTGTTTTTAATAGGTGAATAGAGATAGGTACCATTTAATAACTTATTGAGTACAGATGACTCACTTGGCAGTCGTGTTGAAGCCAGCTGTCTTGTTGAAGCCAACTGCTATAAATCGAATTACTAAGTGTTTTGTTTCTATTTATACTTTAAAAATGGAATTAATCACTACACCGAGCAGTAATAATTAATCTGAAGTATCTTTTACCTCTTTGTAGCTGAGAAACTCATAGGCAAACCATTGTCCAAGAAAGACAAGGGTGCATTACTTCCAGATACTCCTGTAAAGGCAGACTGGAACAAATATAGGAAAAATTATAACATTACTGGAAAGCATGAAGATTTCTTTCAATTGTTGTCTACATTGCTGAAGGCAAGGAAGGTATCCCAGAGGGAATATGTTGCCATACTCACACAGTTTCATTCATACACAGATTAGAAAAGGGAGAAATGCTGAGATACTTACTGTCATTAAAGACTTGATCATTTTTATCCATATCTTTTTTCCTGTTTTAATCTAGTAGGAATCTAGTTGATTTACTGGATCAAAGTACTTTTATGTGCACTAACTAATGTTACTAACATTTACAACCAGTATTTATTATTCAACTTTGTGAGAAGTAACGTTTGATTAGTTTTGTTCGCTTATATTTTCTCAAGTGTCTATGGTTGACATATTTTTCTAACAATAGTTTTTGTATTACTAGTAGCACTTTTTTAGTAACACTCAGTTTTAGTAATATTTCATCAAAATATTCTCTACTTTGATTCTACTGGCACTTTGAATTAAATTGACTGCATATTTAATAATTAGTTGGAATTTTGTTGTAGTCTATGTAGTACATACAGATATTCAAAAGGCATAATGAATAAAGTGTACAGTAATAGTCCAAAACCAAGCAAATATGTTGCTTTTTATCTTGCGCAGCATCGAAGGGCATTACAAAATCACAGAGAGTCCAGAGAAAAGTAATGAAACATTTACAAGTCCTGAAAAAAATGGCATAAGAGGATATACTTACAAGATTAAACTAAAAAAGAATGAGCAGTGAAGAGAGTGTATAAAATAGTACATGATGTAGTGAGGTGAATTGGATGCACTCTTTTTTCTTTTCTTTTTTTTTTTTCCCTTCTGCTGTTAAACAAGATCAGGGAACATTAAGCTGGAATGGAACGTATCTAATACTGGTAGAAGGAAATTTATGTTTATGCCATGCTTAGTTAACCTGGTAAACCTAGCTACTACAAGACACTATTAAACTTATGTGCTCAAGGATTAATTTTTTTAATAACATATTTTAGGCTGAGGTAATGGCTGAGATTCCAAAAGCATCTAAATGACTGGGGAACACAAATCTGGCTGATTTTTTTTAATTTCAAGTTACATAAGCACCGTATAAATAACCAAGATAGTGAGTTGAATCAAATGATCAATCAAATCTCTGTAAGACTTGTGATGCCTTGAAGTGTAATGGTTTTACAAAAGCTGCGGAGTGCTGCATAGAAGAAACAAATTGTCATTCAGCTGTTTGTCATAATGAAGGAAGGTTCTACAGCACTTTGGCTTTAGGCAATACCAGATACCTCTGAGACAAAACTGCTAAGACCACTGAGGGGGCTGATCGGTTATGGCAGTTCCTGTGTTGCAGCAGTGACACAGCAACTTTTCTTCCTATTCCTTTCATTTTTTTTCAATATTAAAGCTGATAAAAGCAAAAGCCAATTTCTTTTACATGGGAAATATGAAAAATCATTATTTTGTAATACCCTATGACTTTTTTTTTTTGCTTTGACACAAAAAGAAGCATGGTGTGTTTTTTTTTCTTTTAAATCCAAAAATATTTATCGAATAATTAAATAAGTTGTTGCTTAAGTTGTTACCACAAGCAGGACAATATAACTGAATTTTTTGGTTATGTTTGGTTTTTGGCTACAAGCGTGTTTTCCCAAATACTTAGTTATATCCAGGTCTATCTATTGTTCTTTCTTTTTTTTTGAGGAATACTTAAATATTTAGCTCTGTTAAGACTGCAAAAACACAGTTACTATGAAAATCATCATAGCAGTTACTCATGAGATTTTGCTACCATACAAGACTAAATAGGGCACTTAAAATGTAGAAGAATACTATGGTTTTAATTACTGAGAATACCAGATAGTCTAATTAAAAATAGTTTTCCAACTGCAGATATTATAAATGCATATCTAGCTAATCTTCAGAATTTTATGATGAGTGAATAAAATGGAATCATTAACATTAGAAGAGGGTGTAATACTCAAGATCCAATATTAATCTTTGCAAATAATAAAAAAAAAGTTGTAGTTCAAAGAACCTGCTTTCAAAATGCTTTCTACCATCAGCTTTGCATTCATAACATAATAATTTTATGCAAACCTTGTTTTCCTGCCTTATGAGTTACTTAACTCCTGAGCCACAAAATTAGGTCATAATCATCTTTAATTACAACATACATCTAAACTGCCGATAGAAATTTCATGGAGTGAAGTTCTCACTGCACTGATGAAGAATCCCAAGAATTAGAGATGGACTTGTCATCTGGCTGCTCCAGTAAATGTGCTGTTTTCAGGTTCCTTAAGCTGAAGGCAGAAAAGACAGGAATTCAGATAGGGTTCTATTAGAAACCAGAATTTGCATTTTGCAAAATTCTGGCAAATCAGAGACATTTCAAAGTCAATAGAGTACCTTCTTTTTTTTTTGGCCAGAAATGTTCTGCTGTCTATAAAATCTTGTGAATATGTTTTATAATTTAAGATGGCCTACCACTCACTATATAAAATGCATCTGATTGGATTCTGAATGTTAATTACTCAATTCTACATTATGTGAGAATAGTGGAAAGTAGTAATAGACAAAAACAAACCAGTAATTTAAAATGTCCATTGAAAGTGTAAGAAAATATTCTTTCTAGTATATTTATCTTTGAAAAATGATGTTAAGGTGTAAAATAATGATCATAAGCATGAAGAGAAAAGGGTTATCTTCAAGAACTACATTATTATTGCACAATTTGGATAATGTGCCCAGAGATCATCAAAACTTGATTCCATGTATATGTAAACAAAGTTTGGGATTATAATTCATGTTCTCACTCTTCTTTCCGTAGAGTAGGTTGTTGTCAGACTTTCTGAATAGTCAGCCTAGCGTGTCTGAAACTAACCTGCCAAGCAATTGATGCTTTTCCCCTGGGCTTGAGCTCTTTCAGTGTGGGTGTTTTTGTGGGCTCAAAGTTTATTTATTAGATCTAAAAATTTAAAAAGCATAGAAAACTTGCTCAAAAATATTTCCAAAAATACTAACTAGAAATTTTTCAGTTAGTTTCATCAAAAACTTTTATTTTATAGTTTGTACTGTTTCTGTTTTCTCCTTTAATGGTGCTTTTCTTCAGGTTATTGGGGAACACTTCAGTTACTGGTGATCTTTTAGGAAGAGGATGGACTAGGAAGATGTGATAATGTTGATAAGGGAAACATTAAAGAATTAATACGATGAAACTCTTGCAGTAAATAGAGCTGAAGACTTTCAACACGTCATGAAATGTGTTGATTTTCAAGGTTCTGAGAGGTTGCAGACCCACAAAAACGTGATATTCAATTGAATTAGAATGTATTATAGTGAAGTTTATTATTCTGGGCTTCGTTCGTGGCTGATATGATTACAGATCTCCCTTTCTAAAGGCATTGACATCTGGGCTGAAAGAAACTATGCTTTTCTAGAATCAGTCAGCAAAGCTGCTGTGTGGTCTTCCACATAAACTGTTGAATAGGCATTACAAAATAGAGACATCTTTGCAAATCCTACTTTTGAAATAGTAACTACTTTGATTGTTCTTGAAGAAATCCTTTTTCTGAAGAAAATGTTACCATAGTACCATCTATGAGGAATAGACCGCTTTCCTTAAACGTTACCCGACATTAACATATTTCACCTTTTTAGTTCTGTAGTTTCCTATTTTTAGATATTCCATTTTCTCTTTAAAATGCAGTTTCTACTGTTCAAGTTGAATTACTCTCTCTTAAGCATGTGTGGTGCTACTTTATTTGTAAGCTTTTTCAACTCCAAAACCACCTCTGTGGTTGCTAATGTGTTCTGTCTCAAAAAATGTTTGTGCCTGTGTCTATAGTATTATTTGAGTCATTGAAAGAAAAGGTATCTGGTTTATAAGCAAATTAATATCTATTGAGAAAAAAGAGATGAAGTAACATCCATAGTCATTTGCTGTAAGTAACTGGTCTGTTCAAAGACAGGAAGAATCAGGCTGAGCCCGTGAACTGGTCAAGCAGAACCAAAAATACTATTGAGGGACGTTTATATTATTAAGACAGCTCTCAGGAGCAAGCTAACTTCTCTGTCCCCATTGTTTTCTCCTTGGGTCCTCCTAGCCTCTTTCTGAACAGGATTGAACTATTTTTATGCAAATTCTAATGCAAAGCTGTAACCACAGATAAATTCCCAGAGGCCAGGACTTCAAGACTGAAAACAGCTGCTCTAAACCATAGTGCTTCAGTCTGAAGTATGTTGTCTCCACTCTTCCTCCTCTTTCTTTTGCTGTCCCTCAAATAGCCGTCTAGTTGATTTGATTTCTGAGATGCAGTATTTGTCAGTGTTGAGCCATGACTATGGTTTTCACCCACCAGATTTCCTGCTGGTCTCTCCTAGCCCTGAACAGGCCCAGGATTTTGCCATTTCAAAGACTAGACAAGGCGGAGTCCTCTCAGCCTGTGGCTCTAGCATTTATGGATGGAGAAGCTAGTGAGTGTTGGCTTAGTCCTAAACACTACAGTGGTTTAGCTGTTTTTTTATGGGGAAGACAGAACTTCATGCCAGTGTCTCTGTTGTATACAGAGCCATGGTTCTGCTAGATACTCACAGCTAAGTTAATACTGTTAGACATAAGGGTTACAATCTGATTTAGATAGGCTTGTTCTTTAAAAACACTAGAGAGGAGGAAAAAAGCGATTATAAGTTAATTACATTTTAAATAGGAAGGTCATGGCAAAAGAAATATATGTAATTCCACTAGCAAAACTCCCTGCCAGTTGTTCATTTAATGGGGAAATGTGTGGAGGGGTACAGAATAGCAGGAAAGAAAATTGTGAGTGTGGTGTAGTATCACAGCATTTTTCCCAAACTTGACTCATTAGAACCGTTTTGACAGGAGGCATCAACATGGTTCTGGAGAGTTAAGTACATTGCTATAAATCTTCTATCCATGGGCTATGTAATAGAAAACAAAATACAAACTTAATACTGAGTTTAACGTCCTAAAGACTACTCTGAAAAGACACAGAAACATGTTCGTTCTTGCCGTCTGTGATCCAACAAATCTTTAATTAGATCAAGTTCTGTAGAAGCAGCTTCTGTGGGAGAGTTCCCCTGTGCAGAGTAGGCTATAGAGCAAGTGCGTTTACTTTCATGGCTTGAATCACCTGAACAGATTGCCTGCACCTCTCCATTCTGTCCATCTATCTCTTAGTCTATCAGAGAAGCTCTGCAGACCATCAGTCTTAGAGACAACTCTGCACAGCCTAGAGAAAAGCACTACCAAAGATGTAGACTTGGGATGAGACTTTGTCCCTGGTATTTCCTTTAGATGCTCGCTGCTTCAGGTTTTGCCATGAAGTGCGTTCGGATATGTATGATTGTTTCCACAAGTTGCGCAGGGATGGTTTAGTGCTTGACCTACTGCTGTGGATTCTACAGCAGCGGTCAGGAACTGAAATGCTTTTGTGTATTTAGCCTTTAATTGTTTTGCCTTTGTTGCTTCTTATATGGCAACACTAAGACAATATTAAGTATCAAAAAATTGAGGCCAAATGAGCTGTAAAGCAAGCAAGTCTTCTAGAAAAGTATATATTTTATTACAATTTTTATTTTTATGATAGTAAACAAAGCAAAAGAAACTTCAGAAAATCTGAACTTCTACAGTTGATATGAGCTGATGTTCTCCTCTCCTTCTGGTGGGCTATATCTTTCAAAGGGTGGAGAATTAGAATATGGCAACAAAATTGAACACCGTTGGTGGCACTATACAAAGGAGCTCGTATTTTGTACTGTGTTCAGTATTTGTTCTTGTGAACAGAAAAGTTCAAGATATTCATAATAATTATCTGTCACATTAATTTTTTTTCTTTAAAGCAGACAGAGCCCTAATAGTTCTGTATTAATATTTAAGCTCTGCAGTCTGGATGAATTTAATAGCTAACACTGTATCTGTTACAATGCTAGGTTTGCTGAATCTTAGTGACACAGTGACAATAGCACAGAGCTGTTTGGAGCTTCCTATGAGATCTGCCCATGCATAACAGGTCAAGAGGTTTAGAAACAGGGAAAGAAGACATCAACAGCCCCTTCAGCCCCCCCATACTCTAGAATTCTGTGGCTTGCTCCTTACACTAGCATGTTCTTGATGAATTCTCAGTGTCTAAGTGTTACCACTACCTCCTTAGCCACATACCTCCTACCTGTTTTCCCAGCCTTCACTCACTCATTCACTGTGCTCCTCCTGCTGCTTCATCCCCTTGCAGCACCAGCTCCTGCATCTGCCGCTGACCCCACTTGTTCCTTCAGTACTGCTACTGCTTACTCACATCACTGGGATGGGAAAATTAGTACAAGGAGTGGGCTGAGGGACACAAAGGAATGTGGGATAGGGAAGAGAAGGTAGTGGCACTGAGACTTGCTTCAGAAAGATCTAGTATGTAGTTCCTGCCTCATTATATACTTGAAATTTGTAGGTAAGAAAGGTATCATACCTGAACTGTACTCTGGAGAAATGGAGGTCTGTCCCTACAGACCCTAGGAATTCTTATTAGTTGCCATGTCAGGTGAACACAGCTATTCAAGATAGTCTCTAATTGTGTGCTTTTCTTTCCTTGGTACCCATACTGAAATACTGTGCCTGAATATATGAATGCCTATGCGATGAGTAGTTTTTTAAAACAGATCATAAGAACCTTCAGTTGGGCAGCTTAATTTAGTGGATACTTTAATCTTCTAACTGTAAAACAAGGATAATTTTCTGTGTTTTGGTATCTGTAAGTATTAAAAAACTTAGTCTATTTTTTTAAGAGAAGTCAGTCTTCTGTAGTGGCACTTAAAGGAATTCTACCAAACCGTACTTTGGAAAGGTCCATATTTGATTATAGGTCCATATTTGATTATAGTATTAGTACAATGTCGAGATTCTGTTATATTTACTCAAAAAGGAGGGTAAAAAACCTAGTTCAACATCATTCGCATAGGATTTTCAGAAAAAGATTTTGTTTTGACTGCAAGCGAAGTGAATTCATGATTATGTATGGCAAGGAACCGCAAGGAATGCTGAAGGAAGTATTAATTACTTAGAGTCATTCCCTTTACAGCAGTCCCTTGTATTTTTATATCAGTGGCTTTATATTTCCTTCTTTTGTGTTTACTTTCACCATTGACTGAGTCTCAAGTTTATTACTGTATTAACAAGGATTTTGTGTGTGAAGTAGAAGATTTTTCTTCCTAGCCCCGCCAATGCTACATTATTATATTCTAATAGGCTGACTTTTGTCTAAACTAATCTAGCAATCTGTATTATTTCAGCAGGCTAATTCTGATGACTAATGTTTGAACATGATTGTTGTGGGCAGTGTGCTTATATGAATTCAATAAGTCAATGGGAGCTTCATCCTGTTTCTTCTAAGTCAGCAGAAAAATAATATTAAACTAATAAAATAATACTAGGGAGCGGGACCAAGACAAAAAAGTTCAAATTTCATTCAACTACTAACATTGACTAGATGTTTTTTAATTAATTCCATTTAGAGTTTAAAAAGTAATTAAACTGTTCAAGGTCTAAAACTGAGGTTTGGGAGATACAGGTTCTGGTTCCAATAAGGTCTTCATTTGTGTGTGCCAAGACAATTTTCATCTGTGCCTCATTCTACCCTGAATTAAAATTGGACAATAGTACTTGACAGGGGAATGTTAAGTTTTATTCATTAGGGCTTTGAAATCTGTGATGGATAAGTTTAGTGTCTGAAAACAAAGTATTTTCATTCCATTTAAAAATACCGAAACTAATGCTTAAGTGATAAAAAGAACTGCTGTGAAGCAACCCTCTATTTTCTCTCTGTTTAAGTTAAGTAACTTAACATGGTACACCTTGCCTCTGAGGCTACACAAAATGAAATGAACTATTGGCAGACTTGAGGGTCAAGAACTGTATTTTTCTTCTTCTCTGTTGCTTCCAGAAAGCTCTTGTTGACTTTGTGGTTACTTTTTTTAGATGCTATATTGTTGTTAGGCACTCCAGAGCTCCTGAATGATACTCTGTTCCTAATACTGCTTGTTTTTAAGTGGGGTTTTAGAGATAGTAATGTCAGTAACTGGCTGTTTCCTGGAGCAATTCAGGCTGATAGCAGAACGTTAAACTTTCTTACAAGCAGATGAATACCTCTGTGCTTGGCAGAACAGGATGGGTTGATCTTTCTAACACTAAGGATATTTGAGAAATTCAGAAACAATGTCATAGGTTTTGCTTTAGGCTGGCTATGAATCCGAAATTCAACTAACAATCTTAAAAAAATCATAAATATGGGCCAAGTTTTGAGGGTTGAGTTAGTTTCAAGCCCATTCTTCTCCTTTACTCTCTGAAAAAAATCTTATTTTTTGGAAAGTACCAGATCTAATCTCTCCCTCCCTTCTCTGGCCTAGGGCTCCAGTATCCTGAAAGAGACTTTTTCTCCAGTTTTCCAAGGTCTTCGTAGGAACCGGTCCCCACTCTCACAATGCCTGCCTGTGAGATAACTTCTGTTTTTCTTTTCATGCATGCCATACCAAACGGGCACTTACAGAACATGGCTGTCCTGTCAACCTGAACTGGAGATCCACAACGATTTTTCACTGACAGCATTGTGATACTAGGTCTGAACCTAGTAAAAAGCTGCACTGCTTTCCACAGCTTTTCTCCTTGGTTGTGGTGCTCTGGAGGCCTGAAGTTCCTGGCTGGATGGGTAGTGCATGCCTGGTTCCAGAAGAGCAAATTTTGAGTGGGACATAAGGCCTATCAGTTATGTTGGCTTCTGCCCTCCATGAAAATTAAACTACATGGGTAGTTACCAGATATTTGTGAACAGCCTGGGAAGAAGGTAGAGAAAATAATCTGTCCCTGAAGACAGTAAACTTGGGAAGGGCACTCACATTTCCGTATGAGAATTCTTGCAGTAAGTATGAGACTTGTTAGAATTAGAAGAGGTTTGTTTATGCAGGGAGCGAGTTGCATAGAGACCCACTAATCACATTGGAAATTAGAGAATTTACTTAAGCTCTTCCAGGTTTGGTTGATTGGTTCGTTTTAGCCCTGAATTGTAAAGTAACCTGGAGTGACTTGAACTGCTTTTGACTGAAACTTGCAGGGTTAAAAAATAGGCAGGTTTCTCTTGTTCAAACTATGCAATAAGATGGCTTTTTTAGCATTCTCTCTTTACTCATGCAGTAGCAGAAATAACTTAATTCTTTACAGACCATGTGTATTTTAAGCTTACTTCAAGCAGATTCATAACTTCTTCTTTCTACACATACCTGAAAACTGTCTTTTATTTGCAAGTAGGTTTTTGTTGTTTTTTTTTTTAAAGCAGGGTACTGTTTCCTTGTTTGTAACCACATAGGAGTTAACATTTTATGGCTGATAGACATTCTTTTTCAAACGAGGTATATTCTCTCCTTATTCAGGAAGCTGGTGGGTTTTCTATGTACATGTGTTGACCCTATTGTCTGTCTTCTTTTTACCTTCCTGCTTTTTTTTTTTTTTGTTTTACAGATGTCACCAGTCATCAGTAAGTTAGGGGACCTAAAATTCAGCTCAGAGCGTAACACAGATAGAGACTCACCTGCAACACAGTAAGCAAGAAATACTTAAAACAATTTGCAGTGTTATTTCTACAACTGCTGTTAGAAAACTGTGAGAAATGTTGGAAGGGTTATTTTGTTTTAGCTAGGTAGGTAAGCTTAGTAGTTAGCTTTAGGATAATCATTCAAAAAGTGCTTCACACCTGAAATGTGAAGGAAATAACAGTTTGTATGTATGTACACACACACATGCGCATACACACTCTCCCCCCTGAAAAGAGCAAGGACTATAATGTACATGAGAATCAAAACTCAGGGATATGGGATTGCCCTGTGGTATCCCTTAGCTGTGTATCAGGCTTTATTGCTACAAACTGCAAACTATTTTTGCGCCTTCTAAAAATTAACCAATATAAATTGCAAAAGGTTGTCACATACTGAGAAGATGCAAGCTAGCATCTTTGATTGACACTTGCATTTTTTAAAAATTGTGTGTATGTTGTGTGAAAGCTGTAAGCAGGTAAGATCTCAACATTTTGAACAAGAGCTTCCACAATATCTTTAGCTATTGCAACCATTTATACTTCAAAAAATACATCTGAATATTCTTCCCGTGTTTGCCATTGCAGGTAACTGTCATCTAAGCAAAGTTATTTCACTGATCGTTTCCCAGACTGGTCCCCTCCCCATATAAATAATCTGTGCATATATGGTGTAGATGCAGATACATATCTTAATTTTAACATATCTTTAAATCTTAATTTTCTATCTGCAGCTGTAGCTAGATTTGAAAATAAATTGCGAGCGGAAACGTTAAGCCTCGTGTATGGTGAGGAATGGGCTGTATAACTACACAGACAGAATTCAGCGCTGAATTTTGGGCATAACTATTCGGATAGGATGTACATTAAGAAAGGAAATGCCTTAAAAGCACAGTTACTGTGACGGTTGATACAGTCTGTTAGAAGCCAGTATCAAAAATTTGGTATGACTCAACTCCATTAGTAGAACTTCAGGAAACAATTATTTTGAGTGACCTTTCCAGGGCATCCACTGAAGAATGTTGGACCGTAGATTTAAAATGTGGAATCACAATTGATTTAATCAAATTCAAGAATTTTGAGTCATATCAAATGTGAAATATTCATTTTAATGGAAACTAAGGCTGTACTGAGAAGAGGTCACACTGAAGTGTCATGCTGAAGAAACAGAGCCCCAAAACTGCTTCAGTTACATTTCAAAAAGGTGAGAGAAGATACCTACATGCCTGAGTAACTGGAACGTACTCCCTCCTCCTGAACTATAGGGAGCAGGAGCATCATGGAGCTGCCGGTCTGAAGTCATGCTTCATGTCATTGCTGTCCCATCTGGGCAAAGAGCAGTTTTGTCTGACGTGGAGAGGGCAGTTTTCACTGCATGTTTTAAGATCAGAATGCAAATCTGAGTAATGTCTATTCCTGATGTAGAGCTTGAATCTGAAAGTATGTACTTTGCAAGCTCTTCCATGAACTAGAACATAATGAAATGTGATTCACTTGTCTTTGTAATTATAGCAGTGACTGCACATACCAAGTTTTTTTCAGAAGAGACCACAAGTTTTTGTCTTATTTTGAGAGCTAGAAGAGAGAAGCATCTTCTGGCATTTCTGATGCAAGTAGTTTGAAAGACTGTTCCATATTTCTGTTTATAGGCTATCTATATAGTACAGACTAGGTAATAAACCATCTCAGAAACATGGCCACATATTTTTCATGAAAACTCTCACTTCTTTGTACCTGAAACCACGACCTGCAGGGGCTGCAACAGAACTTGTTCTTGTTCACCGCAGTTGATGTGCCTTGAAATAACCTTAAAAAATGACATGCATGTAAGTGTTGCGATCTTAACTGGAAAAGTTTTCTGTTTTGGCATCTAAAAGAAATATCAACATGATTTGTGGTCCAGTCCAATCTGTACTTAAATAGTGGCTCCACCTAAAACATTCTGTTATCTTCCTGTTTTCTGTGAAAGTACACTTAATATCCATGTCACGTGCTAGTATATAATAGGAATTATGCAGTAAATAAACTTCGTAAGAATCAAGTGAGATGTGATTGCCAAGTACGCACTTTCACTATGGAGAAGTGAAACTTTTAGCACCTGCACAACTCACTGTACCTTTCTTTGAGCCTCCAAATGAATGGTTGCTGTTTTGCCGATTATGGCCACAATACCTGCTGTAAAAGAAAGTGAATGGCAAGCCCTTATGACGTCTATCTTTCATAATTTCTGGATGGAAAATATGGTTTTGCAACAGGAAAACAAATTTTATCCAAAGTGCTAGTAGATTTTTATCTTAACCAAGCAGGTAATCTATCTTCTGCAGATTCTAGAATAAATAGAGAAATGGTCACATAATAGATGCTAAGTGAACTAAAGTTTTATCTAAGTATCTCAAAGATTTGATACATCATCATATCTGATGTTCAAATAATAAAAAGATGAAAACTACTTCTCAAAATCTGAGTGGCTTTATACAGAAAATCTGCATAGTAGCCTCACACTTCGAATATTAATGATTAGATACTGTTTGTCAGTACAGACATTATCTCCTAAGATATATTGCCATTGTACAGTTTTGTTGAGCTACACTAGGTAGTGCTCTCTGCATAAATTTACAAGTGATTACACATCAGACCCGGCTGAACACTCAGTTTGGTAGGTTGGTACTTACATTACTGATTAATTATGGTTTTGTACCCTGGTTTCCTCATGCAGCAGTACTTCTCAAATTGTTCCCAGGAATCCTAACACAGAAGGTCTTAAACTCCAGAATGTTCTCCTTCAGGATGTTCCAGTATTAGAGCTGCAACAATCCATGTATTCATGAATACACAATTTAACTTAAAAAAAAAAAAATTGAACTGTAGGCATATTGTCATCAGTTCATTAGCAAGGCTGATGTGTAAACACTTTCATCTATAAAATGTGATTACATTAGGACAGTATCACCAACAGTAATGCTCTTGTAGCACCCTTTTTGGGGAAACTGCATACATCTCATTACATTCTTTAGTCTTGATTTATCCACTCGCTTATGTGTTTCAGCAGCATTCAACGTAACAGTTCTGGTCACAAACGAAGATCTCTTTGTGCTAGGCACAATACAAATTTTGAACAAAGACAGTACCTGCCCTTGAAAGGTTACATTCGAAGTATCATTACATATTTATAGTTAAATAAATTTACAACTTCTGTCAAGAGGGGGAATTCATGGTAGAAGTGGTGTAACATCTGCATAATCGCGGACATCATCTGCAAGACCAGTTTAATTCCCTTGTTAAAGGCACTAACTGGGAAAGATACAGAAGCTTGACTGATGCTTTTGGCATTGTATGAAGTCTGATAAGCATGAATAGACATTAAAGTAATTTCTGATTCTATAAATGTGTCACAGTTCAGGTAAATTAAAATGGAAAAACTAATCTTATGCACTTTGCCAGCCTGTCTTATCCTTGTTGAATAAATAAACCAGGAATCTCTCTTTAATTGCAAGTATTTTGGTGTTTGAGCTTAGGAAAGTAAAAAAAAAAATGCAATGGCTTTTATGAGAGGAGGAGGCTGGTAATTTGTATTTTCTAATGACATCTGTTGGCTGTTGATCAAGACTAGCTGATTTTTAAGATCATGAGCAGTTCTTTTCAAAGCAATACTGTGATACGTTGAAAAGTAGACTAGTGGAGTGGTCTCATATTTTGTCTTCATGTTTTTTCTGTCTTTGTTCTGCTGTGGAACGGTATTTTTTGTAGCTGTTTCAGTATTGTACTCAAGGGGGACAGGCAGACAATTGCTCTAACACATCAGCTGTGGATGGAAAAAGCTCTAAATTTGGGCTAACTTTGTGTTTCTTTTACTCTTTTTATATCCACCTTCCTCTAGAGGTGCAAAGAAAAAGAAGAAAAGGATACAGAAGAACGAGATGGAAAATCAGCACAACTTAATGGGTCTCGATACTCCTGTATCATCAGTTACAGCTAATGGTGTTGAAAATGAACCTGCAGCCCATGGGGTGGAATTGAAGAAGAAGAAAAAGGCAGTGAGAGGCTCAAACGTAAGCACAAATGGAAAGACAAATACTGCCTTTGAGCCTGAATGCTATGACGTATAGTCATAATTTAATTCTAAATACTGGTGTGATATTCGGTATACACATTGAAGGCTGCAACTACGATCTCACTTCTAGGATTAGCAAGAAACAAAGAAATTAAAATACTCAAATACACAAAGTGGCAGTAGTTCTGACTTACCAATGGTGTAAACCTGTTTTAGAAGACTTTTGCCCTGGGTTTCATGAAATCAACAGAACTTGAATGTTCAGCTCCTCACTGGACTGGTAAAATCTGAAACCAACATTCCTATTTCATGAGAATCCTACTGACAAATACAATGTTAACCAATTTAATATCTGATTACAACTTAACTTAGGCTAAACAGGCCTTTCTGTAGACTGTAGATCAGTCCATTGGGAGCAGATAATCAAGTGAAAAAGTGTAATCTAGAGCAAAACAAGCCCAACCACTACAGACCGTATTAAATTAGCATTTTAAAATGTGTTGTAAGTAAAATAGAGGAGTATTCAGAATGGTAAAATTCCAAAGGAACACTGACATTACAGTGTACCTGAAAACAAGCTTTTTAAAAATATTTTCCTGACTTCCAATATTCACTTGGACTGCATTTTGCAGCTCTGAAGTGAGATGTTGAGTAACTACCTATGCAACTACGCTGTCTTCAATGGGACTACTCATGCTTACCAATGTAAATAAATGTTGCAAATTCCAAGCAGTTATATTTTTCAAATGAAGTTTTCTGCACATAATAAAGGTGCATTGCAGTTTTGTCAAAGTTCCTGGCTGCTTTGGCAGCAGTCTTGCCAAATACACTTTCTTTTGTCTGAATGAAATATTTCATATCCAACTGTGATGTTTGTTTTACATGTAGTCCTTATTCACTTGTAAGTGTCGTTAATCTGTTTTTCACTTGAGTATTATGTTGTGAACTTTTACTAGTGATTTCACTAATTATCCACAGTGCTAAATAATTTATGTTTTATATTAAAGGAAACGCTTTCTATCAGTTAGTGTTGGTATTTTTTCTGGCTGATGATGTCCAGTTTATTTTTACTCTGCTAGGAAATTCTTCCTCCTCCCTCTCTGAAGCAATAAATAACATAAAATTAGAAAGCCCTTATTTAGTAGACAGGGCACTCGATTCCATTAAAAAAAGAAGTGAGAATAACAATGTTGGGCACTGATGTGTGAAATGCACCCAGATGCAGAGGACTAGTTGCTATATATTGTAGTATCTTCCCTGCACATGTTTTAAAGCCAGAAAAGTCTGTAAACTTGTTTCTTTTGAGTAAAGCATGGCAACAAATACTCTTTTTTGACCGCACTGGTAGTTGTTCTTTGCTAACAGTCCTAGTTTTGCTTTGCCTAGAGCATGTGTATGAAGTTCTCCCCTAAATGGGACTTGCATATACGTACTGGAAACTTATTAATGTCTCTTTCCCCAGTCAGAGGTGGTGTAAAATTATCTTAGTCCTGGGACTGCCCGATTCTAGCGAGGCTCCTAGACTCTTACCTCTCTGCTTTTGCAGCGTATTCCAACTCATGATTCCGTGTGATGTGGGATTTAAAGATTTTATAAAAGAGAAAAATCTCAACATCTTAGGTTTCTTAAAATGTCCTGGATCACATTTAAAATAAGGGCAGACCATGACATCAGGCTCCACGTCAGGGAGAGCTGAACAGTAGCCAAGATCTGGGAGCTCATTGGAAAGCATTGTAAAATGCTAATTTGGCATTGTGGACACTGAAGACAGAAATAACACTTCAGATAAACACCACAGAGAGATGGTAGTTCTAATCAAAGGCACAGCACCTCCTTTCATGCTTGCGAACTAGGGCTCCAATTATGTTCACTGTTCTGAAGCTGAATAAAGCCGCTTTGCCACACTTTCCAAATTGAGAGGAGAGGCAGCAGTAGTGTCTTCCAAGGCACAGTTCCAAATAACAATTAAGTAGATGGAATCAGATAAGAGCCAAACATGAAAATGCAGGGAGTTGAAAATAAACTTTTCATGATGTTTTCTTGTAATTGCAATAGCTTTTGTTTTGATTTGATTATTTTTTTCCTCCCTACCACATGGTTTGTTAGAGACTTCTATTGCTTTAAACCATGTCACCGTGGTACTAGTTTTCTGCATTCATTTAACAGAAAATGAACAAAAAGATCTGAAATTTAAAAAAAAAGTCTAAGTGATCCTTCAGTATTAAAATTGGAACCTTCAGACTAAAATTTCTTAAATTATTAACACGGCATAATGGCAAAGACAGTTTTTACCTTTTGTTCAGAAATACCGCAGATACATTCATTTTAAGAAAAACTGCTTTTCAGTGTTAGTAGATTCTTTATTCTTCAGACATTGCTGTTGGGATTTCAAATTTACAAGAAAGGATAAAACTTTTAAGCAGTTTGGATTAGGGTAATGGTTTAAAAAAAAAGTTTTTAAATTAAACTTTATATAATGCTTCTTGTTTCTGTGTTAATGCAACCTACATATTTTTTAAATAACTTTTAAATGAACATTGTGTACATTTGCTGGAAATTGTCCAAGTATTTAAAGGACACAACTTGCAGTGGAAGAAAAGAATTCCAGAAGGATTCTGATTGCCTACTGAAAATTTTCCTTTTTTTTTTTAGTTTAAGAACTACATTAAGTATCCTAAAACATGAGTGCCCTGCAAAATTGCTCCCTGAGGCATGAGTTAAAATACAAGAGTTATAAAAGTCTATTTGAAAAGTTTTTAGAGGGTGATACAAGTTCATTGCTGGAACAAAGCAGATAAAACCTTTTTTAAAAAAGGGTAAATATTAGATATTTATAACTGCCTAGTGATAACAGCATAGTAGGTCTTTCATTGTTCTGGTGTTTCTAGGTTTTGTGTGTGTGGTTACAATGTACAGTTCCTATTACTTTTTTATGATATGGCAGAGACATCGAGAACGATGCATAAATCGACAAAACAGAAAAGAATGGACGGCACATTTTTCCTGTGTTTCCCAATAGCCATCAGATTGCATTTAGTTTTTTCCTTAAAATAATTTGAGGAACAGACATCATAAAACACAATAAGTGTATTTGTAGCATCACTTAATTCAGAAGGCAGTAGGGGATGGATCACAGTCAAACAAGGGCTAATGAGAACACAGAGGAACATGACAACTGAAAGTCTCTGTTGACTAGTGAACTAAATCTGCCGGCTGGACCCGATTGTCTGATGGAGAATTGAATGTCAGGATCATTTAGGGTTAACAATGGCCCATTACAAGCAAAAGCAGACAGCTATGAAAAATAGCCGGCATGGCAGCCATTCTGCAGAGACTGTGGATACAAACTTGATAATGAGGCACTTCATTCACTACATCCTTCTGCTCTAATTACTAAGGTGAATAGGAAATACTTCATTTAAGGCGGGAACAGACTAAAGCAAAAACACTTGTTTGGTAAACACAAAGAGTGGTGGGGTTTTTTAATGATCTTTTTCTAGCACGTATGAAATTAGTATGTATGCAGTGCAACCTATTTTATGGATGTGGAAATGGGGAGGGGATAGAAGTATTTTCTGAATGGTGGAGGGAGTCTAGAAGGATTCATGTACAGGTTTGTACTGTAGGGTTTTTCCCTTGGCATTCTGTCCAATGACTATCCACAATGTTTTGGACAAATTAATTTATGGATGTACACCTGCACTTGTAAAAACATATTGTGTTAGTTCAAGGAGGTTTATTGCTTGGAGTATAAAATATATGCATTAGGAACAAAACTGCTGCACGTAAGGAATAGAAACGGGAGGAGGTCTGAGAGAGGGAAATAAGCAACTTGAGAAGAAAACTGCTGTCTGGGGGAGACTTGCAAGAATGTGGCAATTAGAAATTGGAACTTAAGAAGAAGGAACAGAAGATAGTGAGAAGGCGTGCTATAGCAGAGGTTTGGTGGCTTCATGTTTTTTAGACTTTAGAAATTAAGATATTTAACTACTTCACTTTTTAATATATTTAAGTTTTGTGCCATTTACAGGAGCTTTTTGGATGAACTCTTAGAACCCATGAGGAATATTCTCCTGTGTCTCTCCAGTAACTCGTTAACTCGGTACTGTCCTAACTCTGAGCTACAGCCCGGAAAGGTCCAAATCATCCGTGGCTTTCAGTGCTGTTGGGATAGATGAAGCTTTGGTTCCCTAATTTCTGGCACAGGTCTTCTGAGGACACCTTTATAGTCGTCGTCTGTTGCAATACGCACCTCTGCCTTGATTCAGTCCGCTCCAGCCTCCTCATCTGGCGCAAAACAGCTAGAGAAGAGATGAGAATTTCACACCAAGCATCGAGCTTGCTGTTTTGAACATTAAATATCATATGATCCTTTTCTTACATGTAGATGTGTTCTACTCACAGTGGTTTTGGCAAGAGTTTTGTCCTTTGTTCAGTCTGTGGTATGCCGGTTGCTTGCTGCCTTCCCCTTCAGAAGGGTCTTTTCCAGCAGCGACATATATATGTAGAGGCCCGGTCCTGCAAGCTGCTCGGGGTAGATGGACCCCTAAACTCAAAGCGCCAGCAAAGCCAGCAAGGATTAGGCTTTCAGCAGCAGCAGCATGGCTGTAGTTCACGTTACTATGTAAAGTTAGTGTACACTAACTTTAAAGACTGGAAAAATATTTTCTAGCTTGCACTCAAAAATGAAAATGGTAGCTCTGCGTTTCATCTAAAACTCCAGCCACCTGATTTTTTGTGAGGACTTTGTTAGGCCAAATGAATTTGCACTATGTTCGGCTGTTGCAAGCAAGTTTACAAGTCCTGTCTAATGCCTAAGTGCAAATACTCGGCAGAAACTGCAGATGCCACTTTTAGCGGAAAAATGTTTCCACACCGGTAAAGCAATATCAGTAAAATCTATGCTCTGAGCAGACATCAAATTTTTGTTGCACTTACATCGCCTGCACAGGCAGGAGTATAATAAACTAGTGTGTAGCAGCTGTAAATTTTCTGAGGATTTATCTAACCACAAATACATCGAAATGGGGAAATAGGGCTATATTAAACTGTGCAAGATGCTGCTGGAACTCAGCCATTTCTGCAACATCCTGTAATTAATTTATTATGACAGGTCTGGCAAACTGAAACACCCAATACACTTGCGACAGACTGTTATGATATAGCTGTTTGAAAACTCTGTAGTCACATAAAATGCAGGTATAGCTGGAACAGAAAAAAAAAAAAAAGAAAAAAGGCAAAGCGCCCAATATTACCATTATTTCTCTGAATCTAGAAATTTTTCCCAGACTAACATTCACCAACACCATGGAGTGTCCACAGCAAAGTCAGTGCAGGCAGAGGTACTAGCTGGAAAGGAAATTGTTGCAGAATATATTGGCTTAGATCCTACTCTTCTGGGAGTCGAAGGAGAGTTAATGAAGTTCTGTGGACATATTCAACTGAGGAACCTCTTTTCACACATCTTGTGAGTCAGTGCAGGCCCTAGCCATGTGTTTTGGTGATGAAATTAATAAGTGGAGCTGAGACACTCAGTGCCGGGTTAGCTTTTTTCTTGATCAGTCTGTATTTTTGTTTCTCTGCCCATGTTAAAGACATTCGGTTTTGTTTAATAATAGTGAGAAACTTCTGATGAAAGTGTCTGTGAGTTGAAAAGAGAATTAGTACAAATTTCTCACAAATCAATTTTTAATGTCTCTTACTGCTTAGTTTTTACAAAGGTGACTACAGTGGGTCCTCTGCATTCAACTGCTTATCCTAAATTCATTGCCTTGGCTCTCAGTTAAGATGAAGAAATACTGAGTTTCATCTTTTTCTGGGGATACCTTCAGTCTTGAATACCCTGCTATTAATCCACAGCTAAATATAGCCAACTGAGCACTGTGTAATTTGAAGAAAAATCCTCTTTCTCCCAAATTTTGATAAGTAGAATAGGTTGTTTTGCTTCCTTTCTTGCACTGCGTGTTTTAATGTGCACAAGTTAAGCCTTTGTGTATCCATTGCTGCAGGTGAGCGGTGCAGAGTAAATGCAAGTAGTTATCATCACCAGTGTTACTCACTTGGCACTATTATGGACTGTAATTGTTCTCTTAGTTCCACTTTGACATTTTTATTTTGCCATTGCATCATCAGCCATTTTTTTTTCAGTGTATGTCATCAGGATTTTGACACCTTTGTATAGACACTGTATAAAGCAACTCGGTTTTATGTTCCGCATTAATTTTAGCTCTTAATGGGGATATACAGTCATGGGTGTAGTAGTGACATCAGCCCCAGGCTCATTAAAATAAATGCCATCTAAAGCCAAGCTCTAACAGCCTGCATAAGCCAATAATAAGCTTATACAGGGGTAGTTAATCCCCACTGTGATTTGGTATAGTGTCATAATGAGAAAGTGACATCAGGGAAAGGGCAGAAGGGGCAGTAAATGCGCTCCGCAGTGTGGCCAAAGGCTTCTGCCACCCCTCCTGCTTAACCAACAGCATGACCAGAGCTGATTGGGTCCGGGTTACAACTGAGAGTGACTAAAAATGGCTTTTCTGTTAACTGAGGCAGAATGCTACAGCGCAATAAATATCTTGGGGTGGCTTTCCTCAGGGATGCAGCGTGGATGTGCGCAGGCAGACAGAAGGTGGGGAGCAACACATGGCCCTCCGCTGGCTTGCTGCCCAACGAAGGGTATGGCCTCGCAGGTCCTATTCACCGAAGGAAGCGTCCTGGAATCAGGACTCCCGATTTACACCACAAAGCTCCTAATTTGTTGCCCGCATCCAAAGGTTTGGATGAGAACCAGGTGGGCTGCCCCGGGGGCAGGTCAGTAGGCAGTGGGGCACACTCAGTCCTCAGAGGGGGGACGCCCAGGGCACGCTCCTGAGAGGGGGGACACCCAGGCATGCTCCTCAGAGGGGGGGGCTGCAGGGCGGGCTCCGGCAGGG
>NW_009231247.1:46409-47304 GCF_000690835.1 Fulmarus glacialis | reverse complement strand
TCCTCAGAGGGGGGACACCCAGGCATGCTCCTCAGAGGTGGGGGCTGCAGGTGGGTGCTGGGCAGGGCCAGGACTCGGGCTTCCTGCTCCCCAGGGACGGGCTCCAGTCCCCGATCTGGCACAGGGAAGGAGGGTGGAAGCTCTAGACAGCGTTTTTTGCCACATGCTTGGGTGAAGCGGTAGCTACAGCTGCTTTTTTCTTGCTGTTCTTTCAGTCAGGGTTAGGTTTTCTCTCTGAAAGCAGAAAAAGCCCTCGATGGCAGCTCTTCGAGTTCAGCATCTCTGGCATTTTGCCCTTTATACTCTTTGGCAACAAAATAGTGTAGGGTCATATTTGGAAACCTGGGCACCTGGCTCCTGCTGAGCATCACTTGAGGCAGTGTTTTTGACATCAGGTTCGTAGGCCAAGGGCTGCAGACTTGGCTGCCTCCAGATAGGTCCCTAAGTAGCCTGAATTCATATTGAGAAAAGAAGTCTGGTAATTCCCAGGTTCTGGTTGTTGGTCAGGTTCTGTGTGAAAGGACAGAGACTCGTGCAGACATGGTCTAGGGTACAATTTCCTGACTGGTTTGTGCTATCATCTAGCAACAGCTTGATTCAGTTTGCTTCCTCAGGAGAGCTAACTTTTTTGACAGTGCTTAGCATTCGCTGCTATTTTTTCATGCCAGTGAAACAGGAGGCAATACAGGACTAGTAATGCTGATGGTCAGGTCATACCACTACCAACGAAGATTTCTCCTGGGCCATGAAAAACTGGGAGGTTTGGAGGAGAGAGCTGTAAGACTCAAATCCCTTTCAGCCTAAGCGATAAGTGCACTTAGACTGAATCTGCCACCAAAGACGATAAATCTAATGTTTAGGTCAGGTTGCCTATTCCAGGAACAAGTTTTGTACG
>NW_009231247.1:468-46392 GCF_000690835.1 Fulmarus glacialis | reverse complement strand
GACTGCTTCAGCACCTCAGGGTTGACACACTGCTCAAACACTATCGAGGTTCAGTCTTTTTGTAGGCTGAGGTTGCTTCACTGAGATATTTAAACTCCACCAGTTTCCCACGCTAAAAGCAGCGCTGTAACATCTGTGAATGTTTTGGGGTATCTTTTTTTTTTTTCTGGTTTTGTTCCTTTTTTGAATGTGTGGTAATACATATTGGAAACTTATCTCTGTATCATTGAAGAAACCTGTTCCTAATTTGCTTGAACTGTTGGTATCTTTTTCTGGAACATGGATGTCTTTTCCTAGAGCTAGAAGCAGTGAAGTTTAGATACCTGCTTTCTTAGGACCTGACAGTGGACTGACACAGCTTCCAAATTTGAAGACACATATATTTGTGCCTGAAACTGTAGCTGAACAGCGGTTAACCTCATTGCAGAGTTCCTTTATGACTTGGAGTTTCTTGGCGTGAGTACATCTTGCAGGGTCAGGTTGAATCCTGCAAGTTGAGTAAGAGTTTAGTGAGAAAGAAAAAGAGACAAAGAGAATTTGCTTGTCATTTGAACCTGTGCAAAACCAGTGGAGAAGTGCTTGAGCGGCACACTGGTAGTCTCTTCACTGCACGGTGCAGCAGTGTGGAAAACAGGCCCTGCTATATGCGGATTTGTAAGCAGTGGCAAATGTCACACGAGATTAAGGGCTCCTGGAAGGACACGCAATTTGTGGTGCCGCTCCCATTCTCCCTCCCAGCCACCCTCAGTTCCCCGCTGGCCTCCCGCCTCCTCTGTAAAACTCCAGCTAAAATGGAGAAATGGGATGGGTGGCAGTGTGCCAGGTGCCCAGGCATCAAACACCGCTTATCTCTCTGATGGACACCCTGCCATCCATCCCCGGGGTGACTCACTTCTTCATGCACTCATGCCTTGTGTAACTCAAAGAACTTATTCACTCCTGGACAAATTTGTGCAAATATTGATATAGCTGCCTGTTTTGTATCGGCCTTTTTGAAGGTTGGCTTTTTTGCTTAGGTTGGTTGGCTAGTTATTTGCCACTATCATTATAACTTTCTTTGACTAGAAGGTGTGAGTGGAACTGGTTTTTGCTGCTTCTGTCCTAAGGTGCTGAAGTATCTGCTCTAGGATGAAAAGCATTTGGAAATGCTTTGGAAAGTTAAATTTAAAGCTGTGATCTGGAATCTTAGTGCTGCCTGAAAACCAAGAAAACGATTCACCAAAAGATTTTGAAATTATTATTTGTTTCCTTTTTGTTGGGTTTAATTTAAACTGGTTTTGTGACTTTTAACTGAAAGCAGATTAATTAACTTTAAGCTGAAACTGTTGTCTAAATACTCAATGACGTAATTCATTAGCCTAAGTTATGCTTTATCAGTATTTAATAAAAAATACCAGCAGTGATTTTACAACAATTTTGAAAAAAATAGTAATTGCATTGTCACAGAAAACTTTGACAATGTTGACAGTTTTTCACAGAGAACTTCAGTGCTTATTTAAAGACCATTTTTTAGGAAAAAAATTTGTTTGAAAAACACTGATGTTGAATACTCGAATTAATTTGCTTCTTTGGCAGTATAACTGGTCTAAGTGAATAAGACTTCGTATTAAGTGTGACAAATTTTTGTTTTGGTAAGATTTTTGATGCTGTCTCATATGATATTTTTTATAAACAAAGGGGGGAAATATGGTCTAGATGAAACTGTCATGAGGAGTTGATGCATAACTAATTAAAGAAGAAAAGCTGCATTCAAAAAAGAGTTACCCAAGTTTAGTTATCATACCAGGGAGATATTGCAAGTGAGGTCCCTGAGGTCAGTTCTCTGTCACTTCTGTTCACTATTTCCATTAATGAGCTGGACGATGTAGTAGTATTTATAAAACTTGTGCGTGACACCAGGAGTTTGCAGGCTCTTTGCAGGACGTGATCAGAATTAAAAATGATTTTGAAAAATGGAAGTAATGGTGCAAATCAGTAAAATAGCAGCCAGTAAGATTTGTGCAAAGTAGAGGAAGAAGGAAACAAAGGCAAAAACATGAAATGCCTTTTCAGTTTTATTGCAGAAAAATGTTAAAGGCAATAAGGTTCAAACGCATACTAAATGAATCAACAACACACTAGGTCTGTTTGAAAAAAAAGTCATCTGAGTGTTGATATTAGCAGAGATGAAATGTGTAAGATCAGGAGATGATTACTTTTTTTGCAGGAATACTTTGCTTTAGTTTTGGGCACTGTATACTGAAACCTGTAGACAAACTGAAGCAGGTCCAGGGAACAGCAGTGGGGGTGACAAGAGGTTTAGAAACGGATGAGGCATGTGCAAGGAATTGGATTTGTTAGTGGAGAAAGGAGATAAGGAATGGGAGACACGACAGCAGTGCTTAACTGTGTATAGGTGTTTACAGAAAGCAATAGGTTAGGCAGCCCTGTTTGGTATGATCTATGTCCATGTGATTTGGTTACAAAGCATGTCTATTATGTTTTCTCTCTTGCTTGTGGACAAGCTTCGTTTTATCTGACAGCAGTGTGACAGAGCAAAAAGAAGTACTTCTGGGACCATTTAAATTAGATGGTCATATATTTCCTTTCTTTCGCTGTTTTATGTGTACTATTATTAGTTGCCTTTTTCTTCCTCTAAAATAGCATCTCTAAGACCCACTATAGCAATGTTGGTGCTTAACAACTGTTCTTTGAGAAAAAATGACAGTGAAAGTGTTTTATTCATTATCTCCTCTCTCATAAATCTCTAACTGGAGCAAAAATCCTGACCCTGAATCTTTCTCCAGAACTCATGAGCCCATGGCTATTCAGTTTTAATCGTGCTGTTCCAATGATTTATGGCATGGCCTTGGGTAAACTGAACCTCCACCTCAATTTCCCTGTCTTTAGCTGGAGATACTAATGTTTCTTCTGTGGACAGCCTGAGAGCTAATCTGTGTAAGACTGCCTTGACAATGTACAGTCCTCAAGCCCTTGTCTAGCAGAATCTTAAAAGTTTAGCTGTCACGTACCTATATGACTCAGTAAGTAGTTGGCAAAGAGTCCTTATTTATGGTGGGACTAAGTTTTGAGGGTTTTTTTAACGTACTTTTGTAAACTCATGTTTTCCAGTCTTGGATAGGCAATTTTGATTATCTTATTTTTTGTGCTGGCAATATCAGACACAAGATGAAAAAGCTCTGAAAAAGGCCTTTGTTTGTAAGGGGTGAATTATTCAGCTGTAGTTGGAGACTATAACTTATTACAATATACTCTCCACTGGCAGCTATAATAGACTGTAGAGCAAGCCCCACTGGAGCACCAAAAATCTGGGATGGGAGTCTGGCCAGAAAAACTCAAAGCCTTGAAGTATGTTCCATGGCAAGGAAAGAGAGGTTACTTTTCCCCTCAGGTTTCTTGCATTCATAAGTGATAATTACCATCAAAACAGAGAGAGAAGATAAATGCTGGATAAGCTGGCAAGGAAAAGACCCAAGCTGCTGTCCCCCACAAAGAGGAATGCCTGCCTAGCATATAGGATGGTGTGCTGATTCGATAACAAAACAGAAATGCGTTAAGAAGTAGTTGAGGAGACTGTGCTTATTTTACAGTACATGAAATAATAATGCCGCATCAAAAGATCGGAGGGTCATGCTGCAACTCCAGCGTTCATCTCAATTGAAAGCACGCCCTCATTAAGGAGTGGAAGTATCTTTAGATAGAGACAGGACTAATAAAGGCTGTAGCCACTTAGGCTTTTGAAAAATATTCAGCTTAATACTATCGTAGGAGAGGAGGGTATTCCTGGTGGGTCCTGACCTGGGCACCTTCAGTTCATTAATTCACTGAGCAACGTTTAAGCTAAAATAAGTACCGCAGTCCAATTGGAAATGTCTCATTGTTGGAGAACTTGGCCTTTTTTCATGTCCATTTTTCTTCTTTGTGATCTCGGTCGGTGATTGGTTTGTAATGATCTCACATTTTTTCTCAATGGGGAAATCTTTCTCTGCAACTCAGAATTAACACTATTTCTCTTCAGGAAATAATGTAGTCAATAAATGCAGCCATTTGGCAGAAAGGAGGGAAATAATAGTCAGGAAATTAACTACACCATGTTTTGGTTGGGTTATTTTCCCCACCCTTTCCCATTCCCACATCCCTCTGAAAGCACCAGATCTACTCCAAGTATCAGTCTGAGAAATCACTTTTTGCTTGCAAGTAAAATGCATTCACTCCAGCTGTATTTTAGTTTTATGCTACACAGACTACATATGGATTTTATGACATATACATTGAATAATCCCACCAGCCATTAAAATAATTTGGGTTTTGGTGGCAAACGACAGAAGCTGGATGTTTCTTCTAAAGGGGCTGCTGATGTACAGCTGAATGCACTCAATCAACATATTTTATTGTCCATAGTGTGCTGCACACTTGGCCCTGAGAAAGCTCCTCTACTGTCTGCTCCAAAGTGCTGGAGCAGCTTTAGGGATAACTTCCAACCCACACTCCTTACCCAGGCCGAGCCCCTGTTAACTTTAAAATGTGGAAATTCTGCAAGCGTAAATATTTACGTGCTTCATTGCTGGGCAAGCCCCAGTGAAGTCAGTGGGAGCTGCTGGGCTTGCCTGCGCTGGAATACCCTACCAAGAATTCACCTCTGGGAGAGTTTTAGCAGCGGCTTCAACAGCAGCTGGATTTTAGAGGGTCTAAATAAGAAAGAGGAGCACAAATAGGCCGGGGCTGAGTGGCGCCGGCCCCTTGCCCAGCTTTCCACATGCCCTCTCGGGCTGCCCACGGCGGCAGAGGGAAAGTGTAACTTCAGACTCTGGCTTCCCAGTTGCTGGTACCTCGTGTAGGTCATGTTGACAGCACCTATTGTTCTGAAGCATTTGAAGGGCATCCAAGTTTTGGCATCATTAGATTATTGCCATGGTGCTCGGGCTGCAGATCCTGTACAAGAAAGGAGTTTTACTTTGTGTTCAATCACTATGAGCTGTTATCTGCGGCTTTCATCTAGTCTCCATTAATGAAAGAACAAATCATTCCAGGGACTAAATAGATGTTTGACCATTCAAATATATGCAAAGTGATATGATTTATGAACAGGAGGAAGTCGTTTTGCCAGCCTAGAATTCCATTTGCTGTGGAATTTCAGTGTGAAACAGTGTGAATCCTGTTAAATCCTGAAATATTAGACTTCAGAGCCCTTTACAGCCAGAGAGCGGGTTTTGTCATACTACATTACCAAGCTGTACTGCCTTTCAGCTGAAGGCTCCTGATGACTGATATTTCTAAATCTCGTTCCATTCATTAGAGGATGATTATTTATTAATACTAACTATTAACAATGCTGCAAAGAGGAAAATAACAAACTATTCTTCATGATTTTGCTGATCGAAAAAGAAGGAATGGGTTTGAACTGCAGCAAGGAAGATTCAGGTAAGACTTTGAGAAAGCACTGTGTTAAGAACAGAGAGGCCTGAAGAAGCTGGGCATCTCCACCGCTGCAGACATTCAAGAAGAGGTTAAAAAATGCTTCTTAGGCTTGGTGCTGCCGAAAAGCATGAGGACGAACATAATGACCTCTTGAGATGCCTTCCAACTGCATTTTCTATTTTTATAGCCAACAAAATGTCCCAGACTTGCTGTTGAAGTGTCTTGGCAAGGGAAATGTTTTCCCTCTCACTGAGTCTGCGCATGGCATCCTTCAAAGCCAGGGATATGGAAGGCACAACTGGCACAGCCGCGCAAGCTTAACTGCAGCTCAGCCGACGACTGCCAAAGCATTGCATCACGGCCCGGCTTTCCAGCAGTTCCAGCCCTGTGGCAGGCTTCCACCGCTCGGGTCTGGAGGCATCGCTTTCCTTGACGCTGCTCCCGAGACGCAGAGTGGGCGGTTTTCGCTGAGGGCCAGGAATGTGACCGCAGCTTAAGAATCCCCAACTCCGGGCTGGCGAGGTGTTTTGAACTGGCTTGTTTGAAGTGAATCAGGTAGGCCTCGGCAGCCCTGACACCAGCGCTGAACTCCTGCCGTACCAGCGCGACGGAGCATTTCCCCCTCTCGCAGCCCACCTTGTCCTTTTCGTCCCAGACCTACGCGTTACTCTCTGTTTCCCAAAACTGCCGTATTTACAGCTACGGAGGCTTTGGCGGATCTGAGTTTGGGTTTTGTCACAGCTGGGGAGCAGCCGCAGAGCGTCCTTCAGAACTCTCCGCCCTGGAAACTGAGGCACAGAAGTCACGAAAGAGGAAAGCTTGGCAGAAAAGCAGAGCAAGGCAGCGAGCATCTCCCTTATTTTTAATTCATACTCCTGTCTCTCCTCCTAACGTGGTCACACCAAAGAATGAGGGTAGAAACAGCCCAGATGTTGCCTGCCTGTTTGACCTTTCTGTCCTGCCGTCACTTGGCTTTTGGCGGTGGGTAGGCAGCTGTCAGTGTTTGTGATAAATCAGAGGCGCGGCTAGGCCTAATTCAAGTTGCTACGGAAAAACTGATGTTGGGGGAAAAAGTAACCTCGACCAAACACACTTTCCGCATGGGAAGAAACTTCTCTGCTAGTGAAGTTAGACAAGCGCTCATCATGTGATTGGAGAAGGAAAAAAAGGCCAGTGCATTTTGAGAGGGCCACGTTGAGCTATCAGGTGACCGCGGCAAGAGGCGAGGACCTTTCCCCCTCTGCGGCCGCAGGGAGCCTGGCCCCGGAGGGGTGGAGGGATTCGGAACAGCTCTGCTGTCACCGGCGGGTGGCTTCCATGGAGGCTGTCAGAGAACTGAATATACCTTGGTTAATGACAGCCATTTAGCTAGAGAGGACATGAAAATGAGGTAAATATTTGCAACCCACAAGTAACAACGATGGACATTTTTTTTTTAATGGAGGAGGGATAATAGAAGGAATGAGATGAAAATGAGAAGCAAAACTTAGGCTACATGTAAATGGAAAAATCCTAACACTGGGATTGTGGGATCAGCTCCTCAGGGTAGTAGTGGAAGCCCATAGTTTAGGACTTGAACAACCAGACAGAGAAGGAGCACGAGGCACCGCATCACAGGGAACAGTCCTGCCTTTTGCACAGATCATTTGGATTTCCCCTGGCTTCTTTGAGGTAGAAAGTTAAAAGCCACAAGGCTCCTTGGCCACCACTTCTCCTTGAGGATCCGAAGGAATGTTTAATGTTGACGGCTCAGCCAAACTCCAGCTTTGGGAATTCTTATCTATCCTCAAATTCTTATCTTTAGTTTCAGTTGTTTATATTTCCTGACTTCCTGTCTACAGTGCTTATCCAAGTTTATTGTTCAGTTTTACTATTCCTTGTTTAACAACTGCTCCTTTACGCTCAGGAGTTGGCGGTGCTTCAGCAGTGGGTGATTTCTCTGTTTATCTTTACCACCTCATTCAGGTGTTAGAAGTAACACGCTAACCTTGGAACAGTCTCAATAATCCCAAGATGCAAAGTTTCCCCATACTTTTGCTGTTTCTTTTTTACTTTTGTAGCAACCTTTTTATTTGTGGCACAGTTCTGGACTAGGCATGATTATTGTGTTTCTCTACTCGTGTAATTTTAAGCTTGCGTGGCAGGTTGGTGGGGTTTTTGATGGTTTTTCCTCTGATCCATCCTAGGCAAAAAAGGGTTAATTAGTCTCAGTAAAACATTGACAGTCACTAGGGACTGCTGCGACTGAGATGAAAAACAAGACTGCACCTGTATGCTGGCAATTTCAGATAGATTCTGGTCAACTATTTTTCTCTAGCGCTTTGTTCTGCCAGCTGCCTCAGTGCTTTGGATGCAGGTGGAAGGATGGACTTTGCTATCTATAAAAAAATTTAATGGTGAAGACCAACTTCCGCCTCACCTCCCCGGGGATCAAAGTTATTGCATTGCCACATAACATGGCAGAGCACAAAACAGGCAACAGGCTGCGCCTGCCTAGCCACCGCGTGGAGGTCTCGACTCGAAAGAAATAGCTTGAGATTTTTTCCTCCCTCCCTTCTTTCTTTCCCTTTCTTTTTTTCCTTTTGAAAGAGACAATGAATGCATGGAAGGAATCCCAAACTGAGTGACCGTACGCAGAAGGGACGAGCCGCCACTGTGTAACACATACCATGCAATATCGTTAGTGTAGTTCCTCAACAGAGGAGCTGTTGTAACTCTTCCAATAATCCAATGCAAGGCAAAGGATCGCTCGGGAGCTCTAACTGTACAGCTTGATGTATGTTCATAAAAGAAGTTCTCACAGAGACCCTATAGATTTATGTCATAATGTGCTAGTGTATGATGAAAATAAATAGTCTCACCTGCCTGTGAAGGTACCTTCATTGCCTGTCAGATAAGCAGCAGATAACGCACGGACTCTTTGAAGGGGCAAGATCTATTCTCATGACAATACAATACTATTAAATAAATCTCGTAACAGCAAATTCTGCTTGACACAATGGGAACTTTTTGGGGTCGTGTTACACTGTGTCATACAATAAGGCTCTCCTTGACATTTTTGACTGCTGTTGTGATAGAAATAAATAATAGTTTAACAGCAATATTAAGAGCTGAGATATTTAAATCGGAGTGGAACATAAGACTTGTAGGATAACAGTCTCCATGAAAGGACTTTAAGCAGCGGGAAAAACCCAAAATATCCAACGGAAAAGTTAAAGAGCTGTGCACTGTTTGTGTGGGCTTTGAAAATACTGTCAGAAGCAAAAGGCATCAGATTTTTTTCCCTCTTTTTTCAATGATAGGAACAGATGCTTAATTTAGGCTGTTTTCTAAGGTGGTTGTTTTACATCACTGCTCTACAAACCCACGCCTTCAAAGTGCCATAAAAAGAGGAAAAAATACAGAAGTTGCTAAATGGAGATCAGCAAGTTACAGCAGCTGAAAATAACCCGCATGCATATTCCAATGAAGTATGTGGGGGCTTTGGAGGAGGTAGAGGGGTTTTTTTTAAAATTTTATTTTGAGCTCCCTATGACCTTCTATGCTAATCTGTCATTAGCAGTATATATTTATGTGCATAACATGGGTAGCTGGCTATGAAGTAACATTTGGCATTAAGAAAGATTAACAAAATCTCACACGTCAAGACATGCAGTACCCCAAAAAGAATGGCTTTCCCTCTTCTTCACCACTGCAGAAAATACTTAGCTGGTTTGCAGATAGATCTCACCTGTCCCTACAGCAACAGGTACCACCATCTGCTGTGTAAGGCAAAATAGGATAACAGTTGGGGCAAGGATCTTACCTGGTTTAGTATATATATACAATGTGCTCCTACGCATCTGTGCTATTTAGACTTTCTAATGTGTGGTGTTAATGCCACATTTAACTTTGTGTAGGAGGGTCTTGCCAATACTCATTTTGCACCACTAGTTTCATATGTAGTCATGGGACATCACTTTGTCCCGTGTGTGTCATGTAATTAATGAATGCTCTTGTAGCTGTGATTGCCTAAGGGTGCAAGTGAGAGTCTGTTATCTGCTATGGAGAAAATCAAAGTCTGTAATATCTTTGCATTAGTTCAACCATTGGTCTAAGAAGCTGTATCAGGGAGTCTAATAAAAATATTGCTCTCCCTATAAACCTTGTCTTACTCTGTTGTAAATGAGTCACTTTTCGTGATAGCTGATGAGAACTTGCATGTTGCATGGTGCTTGAACGGGTTTCTGAACTTTCTATCCATGCTCTGCAGTTTTATCTTATGTTTGGCAGAATATTGACATCATTAAGATAAATGACTCACTATTTCTCTTTGGTTTGGAGAGTTACATGAAGCAGTTACAATGCTATTCCTATGCCTCATTTTACACCCAGATGTATTAGTAATAGCTAAATATTGTCTTACAGACAGGTTGAGTTTCATGTAACATTTACAGTCTGTACTTTTTACCATAGGTGCTATTTGTCAATAGGCAATTTTATGTTATTGTGAGCTCGTATTTGACATAATTTCAAATTTTTCTCCAATGCAGACATGCATTTAGTGTAAGTGGTGTAGTCTGTGTAAAATGGTGGAGCTGAAACCTGAAATACTCTAATCTGTCAGCAAATAGGGGTAACTGAGGAAAGCGAATGCTGATGGCTTATACAAATGAGCAAGTTTTTACCTCAAATGGACTGAGCCTGAAAGGCAAGCGTGATTTTCTGAAGAGATCGTCCTTTGTAGATGTACAAACTTTGGATGGGCTGAGTTAGCTGAGAAGGCCTGAGTTAAATGCTATGCTCTTTTGCTGTTAGCCTTTCACTTGGTAAAGCTTTGTTTTTAGCCCATACTGAATGGGCTTGTATGTGAGGGTGCGCTGGGAATGGCATCTAATGGCATGTGTTTTGCAGTGTGAATGCAGAAATATTCTTGATAGATAGGCGGTACCGGACATATCTGATGATGAGGAGAGGTTTGGTATCCGCTTACTGAGCACGTTAATGGGTTTCCTAGTTCATCCCTTTGTGCTCTACACATTTTGGTCGCTCCTATGAAATATTAAGATTTTTTCTAGACAGAAATCCCAGGGCTACTAATGTCATCCTTGCCATATTGAAAAATGAAAAATGTCCATTCAATCCTGGATCCCCGCACAAACCTATGCAAGACTTTTTGTATAATGAAATATCTAGTTAACTCATTGCAATAGAACTGCATTCAGTAATAACCAAATTCATGGGAGTGTATGAGTAGCACAATGCTGATTTCCAAAAGTAAAAATTACAAAATGAATCCTGACATTGACTTAAGATAAAGGGACTGCCATAGTTCTTGGGATACTTAAATTAAGATCAAATGAAGGTGTTACATCATTTTCCCTGCCAAAGGTTGATTTTGACTGTCAGAAGACGGTACTGCACAACCCTTGCAGTTTTTTCTTTCAACAGTACTCACCTCTGAGGCTTTCCTTGGTGTGGGAAACGTATGTGAATCTAAGTGATATGAAGCTGTGTTTTCTTTCAGTCCCAAAGTACAGGGGTTTCTGAAGTATTGAAACACTATAGAAGTGCTGAAGCAGCATAGGTGTTTCTGACGAAGTTTCACAGATCTCATCCCTGACTTTGCTCTATCTGCAGTTCTCTTGTAATGGTATTGAAATATTCCAGTAGCCTTAATATGTTCAGATATGAGTATGAGGAAGGAATGCTGATCCTCGTGATGAACTAAGTGCCTAAAATATAAATAACAGTGTGGTTAGTGAAGCTTTGCCTATATTAATATGCTTGTTCACTTTACCTGTGCTTAACTCAGAAGGGCATTCTGCATATCTCTTCATTAAAGGCATTTGCATCTTTTCAATTACTTTGCTTGAATGTGAAGTGCTGGTGTAAAATGTTGCCCATCTTTTGAATAATCAAAAGGTAAATTATCATTTAAAGTATAAATTAAAAGCTCATTAAGGCTTGGGAGTGCAGTACTTCAAAGTTAGGAGAGTCAGAATTGAGGTTCTCCGTGCAATTAATTCACCCTCCCCTCACTCCCCACTTTTCTGTATATGCATTATAATACTAATCTTAATTACATAGTCACATTTATGTGCGTGCACACGCTCATACACACATTTACATCTGGCTCCTAGCCAGTGGTTCCCATTGCTTCCAACTTGCCTTTACGCCCACCTTGCTCTGTATCCCTCCGCATTCATGTCGGGTAACCTCCTTCTCCCCATGTAGGCTCAGCAATGGGGCAGCAGGAGATCACTTGAGAGACCGAGGCAGCTGAGCTGAGCCGCTGTGCAACACCGCACCGGCCCCCGAGGGCGAGGAGCAGGGTCACAGGAGACCAGCTGCAGCCCCCGAGCCTCAAATGGGTGGTGTGTGCTGCCAAGGGGGTCTGCAAGGAGTGGAGCTGCCAAACTGGGCTGAGCCTCTGGTACTCCTGTGCCAAATGAAACGCTCAGAGGGCACGACTTGGTCCAATTTATATGGATCTTCATAGGAAGAAGAGCCTCAAACGACACTCCCGTGTAAAATTTCATGATCCCTGATCCACAGCATGGAGGCAGGAGAGTTTCCTAATTGAAAGTGATGTAAAAATATTTTAACTGGGTATCATGGTTTAAGAACAAGTGACAGTGTGGAGACTAAATGGACTTTTAATCACAGGTATATGCAATGCAAAACAAAAAGTCAGTTAAAGTTCACGGGCTCATGCTAGCAGCTATGCTAACTAGGCCTACCAGGGCAAGGAGAAACTAGTTTTCCTCAACCTCATTCTCAGAAAGGGATGAACCGTTTTTGCTACAGCTCTTTTTTTTTCTTCGACATTTCTCTTTATTTGTTTTCCAGTCTAGAGTGTGTGCTCTAGTCATTCTCCTACCTGTGGTTAGTGTTATTCAAAGAAGACACACTCTAACTGAAACTTTGAGTTCCCTGCAGCTAATCCAGTACCACCTTGCTTGTCTGAGAATCCTGAAAATACTTAAAATAAACATGTTTTTCAAGGTGGACAAGGTTGTCTTTCTGAAACAAATGAGAACAAGAAAAAGAAATCTTAGCTAAGAAAAGTCTGGTTTTTCATCAGAACTTTGCATATGGCCAACTACCCTGAAATGTGTTGATAATTTAAGTAAGTATTTTTCTACTGAAGAACATTTGCCAGGTACATTTTTGGTTGAATATCAGCAATTTTGCGGCAGCGGATGATTGTGCAAGGCACATATGAAGATCAAAATGGTCCACTCTTCCCTGCATGTAGAAGGAACATGTGGCTGAAGTGTCATGTCTGGAGTACAAGTCCTGATTTTTTTCAAATCTTAGCAGTAACTCACACAAGCCTAAAATAACCAGGGCTTAGACTATTCGTATTTTGTAATATTCTTAGCAGCTAATAAGTAATCTGTGTGTGCTTTTTCACACAACCTTGATGAACAATTCTGAAAAATAAAGCTGTGTAATAAATTACATCAGTCCCAAAAAAACCGCAACAGTTGTGCAGCTCTGAAATCTGTGGATTCCCAGATAACCGAACCATGATGGGAGGCCAAGGATTCACAGGATGTCCTGGAGCCCACGATTTTTTCAGTCAAACTTTCTAAATCCTCCTGAAGAAGATGGCTGCAACACAAGTTGACCAAGCATGTTGTCCAATCAGCATGGACAGCTGTGGCTTTAAACAATGACAGCCATTGTTAGGTCAGTTTTAAAGTAGGTCCTTAAAGTTAATGTGATTATGCAAATGTCGCCCTAACTACCGTGGCTGTCTTATATCCTTCACAAATGACTGCATTGTCACTTTTCATTATGTGCATACAGTCCTGGTGGTTTGGTGGTATCATTATATCTCTCGGAAATGGACCATGTAAAGGCCATTCACTGTTGGCACCGCATTGTGCTTTTCCCCAAGCAGACCAACCTTGACCCACAAACAAGGGCAGTAGGGATTTTCAGGCCAAAACCTGCGTGTGTTATTCACATGATTACTCCCATTGACTTGGCTGGAAACTCTCGCATCAGGCATGCAAGAATTAGGTTAAAACACGATTGTGAAATTAAGTCCAGTCCACTCTAAACTGCAGTGTATCTGGACAAACCTCTGACAGCCTAACTTCTAACATAAAAGACTATGTGTGAAATCACTTGCATCATAAATTCAAAAATTAATCCAGTATTCACTGGGGAAAAGAAAACACCTCGGACAACATCAGCGTGTGTTTTTCTCCACGGTGTCTTTATTACTATTATTATTAATTTGATTTTAATCATGAAATACCCTTTTACAGAAATCTGTGATCACAAATGAGGAAGCTGAGAGATCTCAGGATCCATGTGTTCTGGAAGGTGGCGGATTTCAGACGACTCATCAGTTGGGGGACATGACTGATTTCAGACTCTTGGTTGCATTGCTTTCAATGAAAACCAGTGACTTGCAGTTTCAGTTCTCATCACAGAAGATGTTCTCACAGTAACCTCTTGTTTGGATCCTTTTCTCTTTTTCTGAGTGGGGAGTCTGACGTTTGTCTGAATTCTGTCTTTACGATTCCTGTTCTGGTGGCCAGGAGTCTCCATGATCCAAGCACACCATATACAACCTGTGATAGATTCAGAATGCTGGTTGAGATTTGGGCCTCCTCAGTAAAACATCCTTCCTTTATTTTTAGTAAGGTAAGTAAGGGTATATATAGGAGATACATGGATATATTTGCATGCACTTACTTAACTTAAGTAAAGATAAAGGAAAATCATCACCTCCCAGGGAAGTCAATGCTCTGCCTTTGCTGACTTGCAGCAGCTCTCTAACGAACGCAAACTACCTCAGGAGATTCAGGGACTTGGCAACTGCAAGGGCAACACATTGTGTTGCTCGGTTGTGTTATTCCCCATGTAGCTTCTCATAATATCCTCATCACTGTAACACCTGAACATTGCTCCAGAACTAGGGTGACCTGCCCTTTGTGCACAGCTAATAGAAAACCATTAAGTCCAAACCTACCTGTGTAGCAGTCGGGCTCTCCTTCTTCCCCAAATCTCAGTTCTACTGGGATGTTTGGTTTAGGGTATGAAAACCTCGTTTGGCATAGCAAGGCTGACGTTGTAGCACCCTCAGCATCAGCTTCAAGAGAGTGCAGGAGCATGTTGTGGGACATCGAGCCTTCTGGACAACTTCCTGTGCTCTAGACAAAAGCTGATCTCTGTTATTGGAAATCCTGTGAAAAAAGTCAGTTATGGGTGTTAAAGAGGAAGGAAGAAGACCTTGTACCACTCTGACAGTTAGGACAGCAAACCAAGGTATCATTTAAAATTTCACTTTCAATCCATTCAAGCTGTCACATAAAAACCTAGTTGCTCCATTGATCAATTGCCAGAGAGGACGGTAACAGGTATTTTTTGGATGTCAGACAGACAGCACAGCAAACCTCAGAAGTGACAACTTAACTATGGGGGGGAGGGGGTAGAAATGCAGCAGCTTATTTTAATCATCACGTAAGCGAGTGCTGCTTTGCGATGCCTGTGGCAAAATCGCGGGACAGGTGTGTGTCTCCTCTCTTGTGGCAGTGGGGCTTTTTTTTGAGATCCGAACAGTAGCTACGCCAACGGGATGCAATGAAAGTCTGCGCTAGGAAGCGATGGTTTTTAGGGCCGTGAGGGAGGGGTGACTATCAACATCGGTTCTGTAGCTTATCACCATATGAACTGCATTTGTATTTGTTATGGGTTTTCTGTTAGAGGATGTGGCCACAAATCAGAGGTTGGCGAGGAAAGGATTACTCTAACCTCTTTGATTAGAGAAAGTTAAGGGTGTGCCCGCGTCGGCGCTAGCTCAAGAGGTCTGTCTCCCTGTGAGTTGCTGCTCCTGGGGTGCCACCGTGGGATCTTCATGGGGCAGCAGGAGAACTCATCCCCGTCCTGGGCAGGAGGGCAGCTGCTGAGAGGGTGCCGAAGCTGAGCGTAATGCAGCCTGTCCTGCCCATCCCTGGTGGGCCTCCAAGCCTGGGGCAAATCACTCCCAGTGAGAGGCGTTTGTGCACGGATGGGGCTTGACTGGAGGACGTTACTTGAGCTGTTCAGTGAAGGTGAACCTGAACCTGGAGGTAGCAGGAGCACCGTCGTGAGTGCGCGGGGCCCTCTCCTGACTAGGGGTGGCAGGGGCCCGTTAGCCGTGGGCAGGAAATGATCCATGTCCTTAGCCCTCACAAAGTGTGGGCTTGGGTTCGCTGAGGTCATGGAGCAACTTTTTTCAATCAATTTTCAGCAGGGTTTGGGCCCGACCTCATCAGGGGTGCGTGCCTTGGTGAAACGGAGCTTAGCCCACCAGAAGCAGCTATGGGGGCAGAGGGGATGGCTGGGGGGATGAGCAGAGCCGAAAAGAGAAGGGAAGTATCGTCTTTATTACTTCACTGAAAGCTATTTTAGGCCTTTTAGGCAGCAAACCGTAGCTGTTTCTCTGTTTTATTCTCAGGTGCGGCGAGGCTTGGCTGGGCAGGTAGGAGCTATAACCCCGTGCAGATTTCCATTTCCCTGCCGGCAGCACAGGCTAGGAGCGCCTTTATCTGCACAGGAAAGGCTGAGCCGGCGCCTCTGAGGTGTCTCCGCCTTGAGCTCCTAGAAACACAGATACCGAAAACCCATCGCTTAAATAGTCACGGCCTCCCTTTGCCTTCAGATAACGCCTATGCTGATGTACGCTGATGAGAGAGTTAATGAAACATTAGAGGAGGCGGGGAGAGATAGGCGCGGGCAGGAAAGCACACCTGCAGGCCCTTTCAAGAGTCTCTCGGGGCTGACTTTATCGGGAGGGCCACGGCAGGCGCGCAGCTGGGCCGGCAGGAACCAGGAGGTGCAGAGGTGGTCTCTATGGTTAGTGTAGAAACCTGTTTGGGGAGAGCTTCCTGAAACTTTCTTCCTCGCCGTTTGCGAGGGCTCCTCTGACAGATGTGTGCGCAGAGAGCATCTTGGAGCTGTAGCGATGAGTAGTAACTTAAGCAAGTAGTAAAAGTTGTTTCCCCATGAAACAAAATTTCCTCGGGTGTGCGTCAGGCTAGTGTGTCAATGCGGATCCATGCAGCCTGAGAAGCGGAGGCTCTTTTAAAAGAAAATTTAAAAATCAGCAATTGTTCTGATACTCAAACGGATTGGAAAAATGCCTTATAGAAATGTCATGTATCAAGAGGCATTGTAAAAAAACCAACAACCTGATCACAAATAATTTATGGAAAAATAATAGCTGAGTGAATACATTTTACAGCCCTTAACAATGAGCTGTATAACCACTGCCAGCTTGCAAATACGGCTGAAGGCAGAATTTGGACGTCTGTGTTTTTTCTTCATTATCTTACCTGCATCAGTCACCGAGAGCAAAAAAGTCACAAACAAGTTTATGCTGGTACCGGGGTCTTCAGTGAAAACTGCTGAGGCATCAAAGTCAAGTTCAAAGAAAAGAGGCAAACAAAGAGAACAAGTGCCTTTGGTCAGGAAACACGACTTCTGTTTGAATTAAGACAGTAGCCTGGTGATTGGAAGAAGCGGCCAGTGTCTTTCCTTGGCCGCCCAGGCAAAATGCCACCATTGCTGCTCAGCAACGTCTGGGCTATCGACAGAATCAACCTGTGCTAGGGAACAAGCAGGCAAGCAAGATGCAGACCAGTGCCTCAAAACCGTTCTTGCCTGAACTGAAATATTTTTAACATGCTCTTTTCCATTTTTTGGAGGCTTTTTAAAAAGAAAATTTTAAATAGGTTTCTAGGAACAATGGCTTTTTCTGTTCTTTGCCGTCACCCCTGTCTCAAATCACGGCTGAGGTAGAAATACAATTACATGTGGCAGGAGTAAGAGGAGGTGATGATTATGATGCTCCCAATCACAACCCTACAGAAACACCCTCTGCTTACGTGCCTGACTGTGTGGGCTTGAGGGAGGGCTGGTGGCCATTGACTTAGCTGGCCTGGATGAGGATCAAGATTGCAAATACTGAGAAAAAAACCATTTTTCTGGCTTTTTCGAAGGATCACTCTGTGCTACAGAATGTTCAAAGCTGCAGTCTATGCTTTACCCTCAGCAGACTTGTTATTTTGGCTCCTAACTACAAAGTCTGGCTCTTTCATTCAAGCTGTAATGTTTTTTCCCAAATCGGTCCAAGCTCTGGCACTTTTTCAGTTTAGGCTTGTAGCTGTCACATACGTCAGATCTGTGGGAGTTGGACCCCTGGGACTCTCTGCATAGAGAGCCGGAGAATTACAGGGTCTAGCTGGGAAACTCCTCATGCTCTGGTATTTTCCTTTATTTTTGCCCTGGCTCCTTTGCCTTTTCATTTTTAATTAGTGGCACATGCTGAAATGATAATTTAAATTCTTTCCAGAAATCAAAAGAATTCCCACTGACAACATTATTAAGTTATAATTACAGTCAAGAAAAAAGGTTAATAGGAATTTGAGCCAAATATCTACTCTCCATTAAATGAGAACTTGACTGAACCTGCTTGCCCTTCATTTTGGTAGGTTACTCCAGGTTTAAATGGGTCCGGGATGACTATACACCTGTGCAAAGGGCCACTGCAAGGCCAAATAGCCATCGTCAAGACCATTTACATGGACCTGTCTCAGGACAGGTCTCACCTGACCGATGCTCAAGACGGAATTTAACAGGCAGGTAGGACTTCTCTTGGACCTCTAAAAGAAAGATGTGTATTTCAGACGGTAAACAGAACATGGTCACGTGGGGATGGTTTGTGTGAGAGAGACATGTAGGAGGTGGTAGTTTGTGGCAAAGGAAACTTAGCGAGTATTAGCGGGGGAAAAATAACCAGGTTCCTGGGCTACAGCATTCAAACAAAGCCTCTTCCTTCCCTCATGCAGAGTGCCACATGCATGCAGAAACATATGCAAATCTTCCCTAATCTACCAAGTGTTTTGCATTTTCAATGAAATGAGGGGAAAAAGAAACATTTTGCTCTGTATTAGCTCTAAGTGTGCCCATCAACAAGACAATTACTGCAATGGTTTTGCATGTTAAAAATGGGTTTTAAAGCAACTGAAGGTGTAGGGGGAAAAAACCCCAATCCTTATGCTGGGCACCTGCTGAGCCTCCATGTTTCCTGGCATGGCTCCACACTGGGCACTAGGTAATGATCTGTTTAAACTCAGCCACGCTGGGTGCAGTTACAGCCTACAAGCCCTACAAGGCAAGAGCTTTGCCTTGAAGACCTGTTGTAAGCTTGGTGTTTCTTTTTCCCTTTTTTTTCTTTTAAGCTGTAACGCGTTGCTTAAGCTGTGGCATGCCTCAAAGGCAGACCTTTCCCTCTTCCCAAGTTGCACACCATCGAGCCCTGCCGTCCTCCCTCACGTCTTGCACAAGCGTTTTTACGGCGTGAGCCCGCAGCCTTTGCACAGGCAAGTGTTCCTGCAGACTTCCCCTTCTCTGTAATCCATACCGAGCGCTGGGGCCCTGCCTGCGGTAATTGCTCCGAAACTACCTCGGGGCTGGCTCTCCCCCAGCCCCCCAGCATTCGATGAGAGCCCAAACTGCCCATGGGGTTTAGATGGGAAACACAGGCAAAACTTGGAGGGGGCTGCTGCAAGCACCAGTCCCTTCTCACACTGAAAGCCAAAAGCACATGAGAAGGGATCTTGCAGAGGGTGAAAAAGGCTGAAAAAGGCCTTTTTGCTCCTCCTTTTCTGTGCACTGCCTGGCTTGAGGGCCAGCACGTGGCTTCAGCTGGGAGGACTAGGCAGGCTGCTGGGAGAGGAGTAAAAAGGATGGGAAGGCACCTTTGGGGGCTCTCAGCCTATACATGGCTACACACGCTTGGAAAGAGGAATGAATTCCTTCATGGAGCTGAAGCCTGTGCAGAATATCAGTCTGACTTTGAAGCGCTTACATCAACTTAAATTTCAGCAAACAATTTATTTTCAAGCTACTAAATAAAATACAATTTTTTTCCTGGCAGGTTGCATCTTTTTTCGCTTCGTTTTGTTGGCAATTGCTTTCACTCTCTAGCATTCCTGGGGCTGAATGTCCTCAGTGCTTATGCTGCATGAGGCTCTGCAGGTCTGCCCAATTATTTGCTGTGCAGCCTAACGCACCAGGTTTCAAAGTATATTCTCACCTCTGGTTTCGTAAGACAAGCGTGAAAAAATCTGTTCTACAGTATAGGAACTCCAGAATATTTTGCTTTTATTCAGTTGGTTACTGAGCTGATGGTCTTAGATGAAAAATAAATTATCCAGTGTTTTGGGAGAACAGCAGTTTTGCACAAAAGGTGCAGTAAGCCTCTGGCCGGCTGAAGCTGACCTGGACTTTGGTGTCACTAGAGACGTGCCTCAAGCCCGCAACAGCAACATGCTAAATGCTTACTGTTCTGTGCTGTGCCCCTTCCACTTCCTTAACAGTCAATGAGAACCAAGGATGTTGCACTACCTATGGTGTGCAAAACTCTATTCCTTACTTATCTAAGTGTGCTGGAAAAAACCTTCTGGGCTTGATTGTTGCCTATAACAACACCGCCAAAACACTAAAGACAAACAAGATTAGGAGACGAGGCAGGTTTAAGTAAAAAAGAACACACTTTATTTATCTACAAGGCAGTACATTGTCGTATAAAAAATTAAGTGCAGATGAAGCTGCACCAAACGCTATTAAGGCAGCAAAGTCGAAGGCTGTTATAAAAAAAACAAACAATAAAAAAATAAAATAAAATCAGTGTTTCGCCATATCGATAAAGATTTCGTATGGCAGTACGAAGAACCATATATTTCTAAGAACCTGATTCAGTACACAAGACCCAAGTTAGGGAACAATTAGCAAGACATGGAACAAAACAAACAACATGAACAAGACAGTGTTCTCCCAAACATATGAAGGTGCAATGCATGCTGTTACAAACCAATGAGAAACAAAACAACACATCCAGACAAAAAAAAAAATCTCCCAGGAACAGTGTTCAAAAATATTGCTTATAAAAAAAGGGGAAAAAATATAAATGATATAAAAAAAATTAAAATAAAAAGGTCTGAAATGCTAGTGCATAGTCAATTAGCTAACATCAACATTTGTTTTCTTTCCATATAAAGCTCTACTGCTCCTTTTACACTAGCAGCATGTCTACACGCTAAGGTCTGTAGCAGCAAAACACAGTATTCATTTGGCATTTACAAAATTAAATTACTGAATAAAAATATAATTTTTCTCATAAATCTATGTTTCATACAGTAATATTTTTTCAAGCAAGCTAATTACCCCCCCCCAAACAGAAACACACAATGTATAATGGCCTAGAACCATAACAGAATGGAAGAGTATTTCAAGAGGCATGGATGTTTGAGCATTCACGATCTTGATCAGTTTTCCCCCTTTGCACAGACTAGCGTTTGTAGTAATGCTTTTCACTTCGGTATTTTACACCAATGCATTTTGTTCAGTGATTTAAAATATATCTGTTTGAGTACCTGCTCTTTTATTATAAAAAAAATAAAAAAGAAACAAACAAAACCCCACCCCTGGCTAGCACATCACTGAAATAACAATACTGGTGTATTAGGTCTGCTTGATCTCAGAAAGTACAAAAAAATTACCTTTATTGTAAGTCTGCACTTAAGATCATTAATAACTGATTCAAACTTAATACCTAATAATTTAGGCAAGTATCATTTATTAAAAAAAAAAAAAAATCCTCTTAAGTTGGGTGAAATCCAACAAGAATATATATGCTGAGTGACTAAATGCACTTTGTGCTGCTCCCAACTGTTGTACCACAACAAAGATAGGCTCTTCTCCCATTCATGAAAAGTTTTCATGCAGAGGAACAGGAATTTCCCAGCGGAGGTGAAGTGTTCTCAAAACCATAATGCTTCTCTGTCCGTCGACCCTTTCACATCACCAGAGTCCGGGTGGGGAAGGCGGCCATGTACTTGCGCGCCTGATCCGTCAGGGCCATCTGATCCTCGATCTTCCCGCAGGACGCTGACTCCCAGGCGTTGTTTAGATGCTAAATTAGAAGCAGGCATTGAGATTTGGGGTGAATGTCATGTGATTTATTAGTAGCCCCAGCTGAAGCTGGGCCCGCTCGCAATTAAGTGTTGCATGAACACGCAGGATGTTGTCCCATCTCCAGAGAAATTGAAATCTCAATGCAACAGGCAAAAAAATACCACCCCCACTTCTCAGTGCCCCTGCAGAGGGGCACACCACAAGAGCCAGGATCCAAACCTCCCCACTTCTGCCTCAAAGTGTCTTCTCTACGAGGCCATATCTATAGCCTTGCCTTTAATCTTTCCCTTCTGTGAAAGGTCTAAAAAGAGAATTTATTTGCAGGTGGACTTTACAGTCAACAGGGCACAGAGAGGTTAAAGCCCACGGTTGTGATGTTCAGTGCTATCACCACACACAAATTCCTGTGGAACCTTCACTCTAGAAATACAGCTGCTCTGCCCCTGCATTCCCTAAACGAACCTGACAATCTTGGCAGCCTGACCACAGCTAACAGAAAGTCCCGCGCTCAAAGCTGCTTTCACCTGTGCACAGCGATTAGCACGTGCCCATTAGCAGAGCTCCTCCGGCAAAGGAGAAGGCGGGGGGGGACGACGACGACTCTCAGCAGAAACAGCATTTTAATTACTGTGTAAGCCATTTCACTTCTTGTGGTATTTATGGAGGTTACAGACACCACTTAGTATAATGTTAAAGTGAGATAAACATATCTGCAGAGGGCTGTGTGCACTGTATTTATTTACTTACTACACATGTGAGATGTTTCTCATTGCCTTGAGCTATAAACAGTAATGAAATTTCAAAGCTCCTGGAATTTACCAGTATATACACACATTTACACATGCTTTTATTTTTTTTTTATTGAACTCTTTCACTTACTCAGTGCGTCTGCTTTTCCACGTTGAGATATTCACTAAGACCTGAAAAAAACCTCTATTATATGGAGCTTGTTGCATGAATACCCTGCCTTCCAAAAATGCACACAACTGCTTAACGGAAAGCTGCCTGCTTTCCGTGAGGAGATCCCAGTACTGTCGAAGATTGAGGTCTACGCCCAAGATCCACGAACAAAGACAAGTCAGGAGAAACCCTTCTCTATTTTCCTCTGCGTTCAAGAAGGATCATCTTTGCAATTCACGATCTACATTGCTCAATGAGATGGCCAAAGCCTTCCCAATGTCTAGGACGCTGGGTGAAGCATAATTTAGTGGACCGCAAACCATCTGCTCAGAGCGAACTGTCCTGGCGTGCCCATGGCTCTTTATGCTGCTCCTTCTAGTTGCTAACTGCAAGAGGATCCTTAAATTATTCTCTGGCCTAAATGTTTGGAGACTTCTCTTCTGACTGTAAACAGTGTTATCTGAGACATATGGATAGTAAAAGGCTGGGCAACATATGGAATACAAATAATTTCTCGTAACATGCCCTAATCGGGACACTGGTACAAACACAGGGACCGAGGTTCCCTGCCTCAGAGGGCTTATAGTTTAAAAGGGACAAAACCAATGAATAAGCAAGCCGTGTGGCCAAGATGAGGGCAAGCATGTTAGTCCTCTGTAAACTTCTGCTGGGCTTCCCTAGAGATGGCTTTCCCTTCTCTGTAGAGAAGTTCCAAATGTTGTCTCTGCTCCTAATGCCTTTTCGCAGGCAAAACTCCTGCTGAGCTTCAGTGGGAGTTCTCTGTGTGAAGGAGAACCAGGTCAGGCCTCAAATCATTCAGTTTCTGCAGCTTTTTGGGGGAAAGCCGCATCTGTGAAGTCAACAAACATGCCATACACCTCTTTTTTCTGGGCTGGCTGTATACCTTGTGCTGTGGCTCAGCCTAGGGCACACACCACAGCCAAAAAGCAGGTGTGACATACTTTCTGCATGCCGCAGACATGCATGCGACACGCCACAACTTCTTTTATGTTTTGGTTAAACAGCTTCCAGGGTAACTTTTTCGAAGGCACCTACATCAGCTGGGAACGTACAGCCTCCTGTTGATCCTCAGTGTGACTCAGGCACCTGTGAATATTTTACCCTATTATTTTAGAGGTATTTGCATCAGGGACCAAATTAATGCCTGGTACAATGCCATCGGATTTACTTAGAAGTCAGTACACCTCAAAGAGCAGTTGGTAGTTCCAGAATATCCATCATTTCAAAGGACAAAAATACGTGTATTTCCCCGTGATCTCGAAAAGCTCAAATGCACTGCTCTAGAAAAGTGAGATCAGCAGTCCCCTAAATAACTGAAAACAGGTAAGGAAAACTCCATCTGTCACAGTATGTCAATTTTTAAAAAATAGAAGTAACTTCAGGCAAGAAGTGTCCCGATTTCTTAAATTAGGCTTAGTTGTTAGTATCTACACTGAGCTCTTTGTATTAACAGCCATGTGCTTAGAGAAGAAAAAATAATAAATCTGTATCCTGGTATCTCCAACATCTCAGCAGGCTGCTACATGTCACTCATTCCACTGAAAGCCTGGTCTTCGTTTAACCTGGTGTCAGCGCAGCAGAAGCCGCTCCGGGAGGCAGTAACCCTCTGCCCTCCCTCCGGGCTCGGCCGCCCCGGGGAAGCATTGGGCAGCAGACGCAGCAAGTGGCAGGAGGGTCAGCGAGACCCCTGACTTGAGCCTGCTTGAAACAACTTACTTAAGTTTTGCCGTAGAGACATCGCGGGAGAATCTCCCCAGAGAGTTTTGACCCTGGTATTATTTCCCCAGAAATACATTACACTATTTTTTTTCCTCTTATGACAAATTTGTAAGAAGAGACTAACTTTGCAGTCTCACTGGCGGTGGTGAGAGCTTTGCTCCATAAAGAAAGCAGAATTTGACCCAAAGTAGTATATTTACTAAAGTAGTATATTTACTAAGACAACTTTCAATTCTATCCTGGGGAACTCAGATAACATTACAGTGGGTATTTTTAATAAACATTTTCTGCCTGAAGCCTTGGCTCCCAGCAGCCAACACAAAACAAAGCACAATGCCTTTGCCTCGCCAGCCCTGCAGCGCAGTGCCGGAGGCACATGTGAAAGTCATCCCGACGCGAAAAGTTTTACCTCCCTTCTTGGCAGGGAGCGCTGGGTCCCAGGACCCAGGCAGCGCTCCTTGCCGTCGCTGGGCACACACAGCTACGGGAGCGCTTAGTAAAAAGGGAGAAGCAGAACGCCCCCTTCCACGCCAGCACCGCAGCGGGTGTCGACAGGGCTCCGTTCCAGGAAAGTGGCAGCGCCCCGCAGAAAGCAGCGCTTCGCAAGCGTATCGAAAGAGAAGAGAGCCGGGCAGAAAGCTGGAGGCGTGCAGGAGAACAGCACAGAAAGCAAAGTCAAACCACTCCTTTTGCAGAATGCTCATGGCATCTCCCCTATCACATTTAAAGGTCCAACTCTGCAAATCAACAGATGGAAACGCAAAAGCTTTGTAACTAGAAGCCAAAAGGCCTGACCCAAAACCCACCAAAATTGATGGGCATGTTTTCATTGATTCAGTGAATTCATCCCACTTAAATTCAGCCATCTAAGAGTGAGGTACTCGTTTTGGCACCTAAATCCGTAGTAGTGGGGAGAGAAAGGGATTTCCGCAGTACAATTCATTCCATATACTTTTTTTTTTTAATTGCCTCAAAGAGCGGGACACTATGCTACGTTTTGCTGTCAGCTGAAAGAACTTAAGCCTTTTCAGCCAGTACTTCCAGCTGTATTTTTCTCTTCCAGACACAGCAGTTTTCTCTCTTTAAGTTAAAACAGGGAGTGGGGGGGAGAAGAAGGTATACTACTATGAGTTCCCATAGGATAAAATTACAGACCGATGGTACAATTCCAGCTATGTCATTCTCCCTGGTTCATTTTTTTTTAACCTCAGTAATCTTACCAGCACATCCTTCTCCTGGCAGCAAAACTACCTCACTTATCCTGTAAGTGCCTTCAATTGCCCTCAGGCAGATGTGAACTGTAAACAAACTGTCAAAGCTGTAACTGGGATATCCAGTTAAAGCACTTTAAATAAAAACTTGGACCATCTAGAGAAAACAGGCCAGAGTAAGGAAAGAAAAGACTGTGGAAAAGTGCTTTTCTAACAGAACTAGTCCTTCTGCACTCGGAGCCTGGACCGCCTTTTCATGTGCTGTCTGCATAGCTTAAGAAAGCTCCTGCATTACGACACCTTGCCTGTTAGGAGTGGATGCCAAAACCAAACGCTGCTGCAGTCCTGCAGTACCGAGCTCCCAAACTGATGGAAGTGTAGTAAAAATCTTTGGGCAAAGAACTGTGTTAGAAGACAGACTTTAAATCTCCGCTACGCTGGCAGGTATCTTCAGCAACTCCCGCAAAGTTACTGGTGTTACATACATTCCCATTAATTTAGCCAAATTGTACTGGCATTTAAAACAAAAAGAACCCAAAATGTTTAAAATATTTAGAAGACTCAGACTATTAGAAGGTATCTTATCGTGCTTCTCTACTGCAAAAAGCTGGATTTCTTGCCATGTTCCCTTAGATTACACAGTATGGATAATGCGCAGAACATGCCGCTGAAAAGAAGGCAGTACTCCTTCTGAAACAGTAAAACAATCAACGCCCTAAACAAAGCAATTTCCTAGCAGTAATCATGCGTATCATGTAGAATAGTATGGCTTTCTGTTCTGTAAGGATGCAGAACCAAGAGAAGCCCTTTTACTTATCAAGACCAAACAGTAAAGACTAATTAAAGACTCAAGTGACCATAAATGAATTCTACTTAATTTGCTAAAGCAGAGCACTATTTCTGCTCATGTTGCTAGTTCTCCTCTGGGGCATGGGACAAATGTCTCCTAAACTCTGGGGCTTCCCCAGTTTCTCAGAAATACAGCTTGCTAAATGTGAGAGAGTAAGACGGTCCAACTTTTCAGATTTTAGTACAAGTGTGATACCAGAGCTAGAAAGAGCTACTTGGTAGCACTTTTAAGAGCTTAACCCTGAAGCCCTTACTCGGACAAAACTCCTGTTTGAGATGTATGAGCTTTCCAGTAAGGTTAATGGAAGAGATACGGAAATGGGCTAAGCACCTGCAACTGACATTCAGGTACCCAGTCCCTTTCTAGTTTTGTCCTTAAGCAATTTTTTTTATTCACGGATCAGAACACATTGCTGCAAATGGCTGATAGTTAAGCTGTCACTCTTCTTCTTTCTGAGAGACCATCGCCTGCTTGGGGCAACTGTAACTCCTGATCTGTTTGCAACCCATATTCTACTGCCCTGGGAGGAAAACATGTGATGACTGACCTGTACCTTCGAACCTCCTTTTGCTCCCTCAGCTGTGCCAAGCACAGCTCCCCTACACATCAGCCACTGGCGAGAGAAGGGACAACACAAGTGAGGGAAACACACAGGGCTACCTTCCCTTGCTGTGCAAATCTTAAACCTCCCGGGGCTTCAGTACAGCCTGCTTCCCCCTCTCCCTTGATTAAACAAAGAAGAGTATGAGACTGTGGGATCTTCTTGCCCCAAAAAAGCCATGGAGAAAAACCAGAGAAAGTCTGCTGCTGCAGGAGAGCACGCTGCCTCGCCTATGCAGTTTGTCTGACAACCAGCTGCAAATGAAATTCCATATTTCACTTTTTAAACGGAGAAAATTAAAGTTAATGACAGTTCTCACTCTAACCTGAAAAGGTTAACCAAGTAACTGTTTTAAAATCCTTTAAACTTACTCTTTAAAGAAAATGGTTACATAAACCGCTGAAAGTCAGGAAACTCGAGCTCAAACGTGTCAGTCTGTGGTTAAAAAATGGAAAGTGACAGGAGCTAGAGGTTGAAGAACATCATTCTCTTTAGCTTGCAGGGCTTCTACCTTGTGTTGTTTCCTTTGTTACTGGGGGAAGAAGATATCAAAGCAGCGCTATTTTCTCAAAAGGTTCCATTTCATGGTGTCTTTTGATAGCCTGCAGGGTTAAGTGGATGGTCTATGATTTAGCCTACTTTTCTATCACCTGTTAAAATGCCTATGTTAGGAGAGTGTGCATTATGTACTGCTACTGCTATGGAACATAATGTGAAATAAAACACAATTTTTACACAGGAAGGGCCAGAAACACAGTTTTTACGTAACCTGTTACGAGGCACTGTTCAAGCAAATGCTCACTACAGGTCATCAGTTTGCCTCAATAAGGGCTTCATATGTTATCCCAAAATCTTAACCCTTGGAAAAGTTCCTAGTGAGGCCAAAAACTCCCCACAGTGAAACTAAGTATTGTTTGAATGACAAAAATATAGAACGCAAAAATACAGGTTGTAACTAACTCCACCAATATAAAGCAGAAGTATTTGGGATCCATGCAATGGAGTGTTAGAGCAATTCCACCCTAAGGCAACACCTGGGTTTGGTGAGACATCTCCTATTCCTGCCAGTAAGAGAATACCGTGAGATTTGCCACGCAGGATAAAAAAGCTGGCTGAAGCTTCATACCTTACCAGAAAGATGCTACACACACCTGCCTTTACATCCAATGATTTCCAGAGACTTAACCAGCGGACCAAATGAGGATGAAGCCCAAACTCACCTTGGGTCTATGAGGGCTTTTTCTCCCATTGCTCTAGTGCAGCACCGATACCACCACGTTCCCAGTATAGTTATATGCAGCTCCCTGACCTCACACGCCAAATGATGTGACATGCTGTTCCTCCTAAGTGATGGTGAATCATATCATGCTACCTGATATGGTCAGCAACTACTATTTGCTAAGTTGCATATGATCAGTTGTGTGTCCAAAATGCAGTAAAAAGTATCCTTAGAGATTGTTTTGAACATTTGTTACTCTTGCCTTCTTCGGAATTTAACAGCAAAACAGTAAGTAATCAGGCACTTTGGTGAGCTTATTGCTAGCCGAATATCTTTATGTAAATACAGTGCAAGTTATTAAAGCAATGAAAAATACTACGGGCTGGTAAACATGCTACCTCCCTCTTATGTAAGTTCAAATTTAAAAGAAAATGGAAGAACCAAGCATATTAAAAGAAAAAGTAAGCTTTGCGCTCTCTTTCTTTCTCTCTTTCCTCTCCAAGCACACATCCCAAGGTGCAGAGAGTGCTATAATTCTTACCTGGACTGAAGTCAATGAGAATTTGCCTAAGTAAGAACAGTTGGATCAGGCCCAAAATATTAACAGCAGCAATGTAAACATATGCAGACACAATTAAATTTCACCCAGGTGAGTTCCTTCGTGTCTAATGTCTACCTGTATGGAATCAATGGATTTAGTCCAGTGTTTGTGTGTGTGTCAGTGTGCGTGTAGACGTATGTGGGCAATTTACCAAATTATAAACTAGAAAGTGTAGAACACAAGAACATGCTAAAAACCTACAAAATGCTACCAGTCAAAATCAAGCGCAAACGCTAACATTTTCAGTTGCTTTGCACCCTTCAGACACGCTGTGTCCTCATCGCAGACGTCCGGCTCCACTGGGACGAGGGGGAGAAGCATTAGAGCAGAGCAGCAGCAGTTTCTGGCATGAAAGAGAGCCAGACCGCCTGTCCTTTCTGAGCTGTACAGGGCCAAACTCCCCCCTGACGTGAGGCCAAGCAAGTCTGAGCAGGGAAGAAGCAGATTCTCCCTTTTAACCATGACTCTAAGTCCAATTCAGAGAGCGCAGCAGTCAGCAGACAAGACCACATTGTTACAAAAAGTCGGTATTTCATTCTGAAAAAGCTGTCTGAAAGTGCCACTGTCACAGAAACCGCTAGCCTCATTCTTCATTTAGGATTACATTTCAGCTGAAACACTCAATGTTTCTTCGCCGGCAGTCAGAATACTTTTATCTTCATACTGGTACACCAAGAAGCTGCATACTAAGTATTCATTTTGGGGCATTTTACAACTGCTTTTTCTTTCAGTTCAACACGTTTTAAACAATAAGATGAGTTGGGAAGTCATTTTTTACCTAGTTCCTACTTAAAGAAAAGTCATCTCTGTCCAAACAATGAGAATACCTGGCTTTTAACATGCAAAATTAAAGGCTTTTCCTGAGCAAGGGCTGAAGAATGGGATCCAGAACGGCCCACAAATTGACTCTTGTAAACTTCCTGAACAGAATCAGCACGAGTGAGGAGAGAAGGTTAAACAAGCCCTTTCATTTACAGCGGCTTGTAAAGAAATTATTTTTAGATAGCAGGAAACATAACACTGTTATGCCAAAGATCAAAAGAGCCTATTTTACAGGCACTTCAGACGCTTCATTTTTATTACAGGCAGAGCGCAGGCAACTACCACTAACAGGACAACCCACAACATACTCTGTTCAGCTACCTGAAAATGTTGCTCTAAACGTATGGAGGAGCCCGGAGTTTGGCTGGGGGACATGGCCAGGCGTTGGCGTGCTGGCAAGGCAGCAGGACCAGCAGCCTCCTCCCATGCACCAGCCGGGGAGCTCCAGTGACCCCCTGCAAAGCTGGAGCCCTGGGCTCCTTTGCCGTGAGATGGTCTGAATTCAGTCCCTAAATAACTGCCCTAACCCAGGGGCAGTGGACCTTCACACCCTCCTCTTAGCTGTCTACCACGGTGCAGCTGAGAAACACGGCTCATGAGAAAAGAGCAAATAAGCAATATGGACCGTGAGTCTTTGGCCCCGACGGACACCCCCATGCAGAGGGGAGACACGGTCCCTGCTCTCCAAAGCTGCTTTTCATCAAATGATTCTGCAGTGCAAAATACGAACCTACTCCATGGCAAACTGCGCCAAACGGGGACATGTGTGAAATCTTAATATCTCACTTTATAATGCCTGGCTAGAGATGCTTAATCAAAACCAGGTTTTGTTCATTTCTTCCTACTGTAAATAACCCCTAATGTAAATTCTGGAAAGAAGGAGGAAAGAAAGGATTAGCCATGTGGACTACCTGTCTGAAAGTCAGGAACTACGGAGTTATAATTTCCTTTCTGACAGTGACTCACCCTGGGGAATGAGACACTTTCCCTCAATTCGTCCATGTGGAGAAGGGATCTAAAATCACTTACTTATCTACCTCAAAAATACAGGCTGTGGTGGAAGGATAATTGATCATTATCTACACTGCGTTTCATTCTCTGAAGGACTTCTGTCCACAAGAGTTGACAAAGAGTCTGCTAATGACTTTGGTGGGGTTTGGATCAGGCCCTATGCAACAGCAACTGTACACGTTTGTTAACACTTGGAAAGACCATAAATACGCAAAACCCAGCCTCGCATCTGGCTCACATTAAAACAGTCGCACATTTAATTCAGTTCAGAGATCCCAAGACGTACGACTGGCCATAAGCGTTAGGAGGCCCCTTCAGACCACCGTTTACAACCACCTTTCTGGGACGACCTCAGCCTGCGCTCAGGGAAAGGCTGGGCGGGCAATCCTGACTGCACCTGTGCCGGCCAGCCGGGCAGTGCCAGAGTCTCTGCTCTCGCCCTGAAGCCAGTGACAAGTCCTGGCCACCACCACACCACTCAACTCTCCTGCTCTCCCAAACAGCAGAGCCGCCTACAAGAAGTCTAGAGGAAAAAGCCCCTGGCCAGCGTTAATTCTCAATCCTACCAATTGAACAGTGGAGCCAGCTGAGTTACAATGCCCCAGCACGGGGCTTTGCCCTGTTTAGCCTCGTGGCAAGCTGTAGGCTCCGCGTCCTCACGCTCCACAGGTAAAGTGAGATCCTCAACCACATTCATCTGAACTTTTCATTCTTCCATACTCAAAACTTAAAATCAGTCTGTGAGAAAGCAAAATATATATATATATGTATTTTCACATTCAAAGGGTATTTTTATTAAAGAATAGTTACCTGCAGAGGACTAGCTAGTGGCCTGTTCCTAGGTACTGAAAATGTTTTGTGAAAACTACCATCCTCTTCAGACATGGGCATCTTTAAAATGGAGCTGGTAAGAAGATTCTGAGCAGGAAAAGAAAAAAAAACGGTTTTCAGTAAATCAAGAGAACAACCTGAATTCAAACGTATTAAAAGCAAACTCAGCCTGACTGCAGAGGGTGCAACACTGGGCACAGTCCCAGACAAATGCAAGAATAACAGTAACACTGAATAGTCCCGGTGAAGCAAAGGGAACCATGCTCATGCAAGGTCTCCTTTGCACAAAACAAAACAGACTCTCTCTTTCTTTTACCAGTTTTAACTCCGTGACATAGTCATTTCTATATACAGGTGCAGGCGTCCTCCAAGTACAGGCTCATTACAAAGACTGTGGGCTGCACGATGACTGCAACTTCTGCTACCTTCTACAGGCATTACAGTGATCTAATTAAGAGCGGGATTTTGCTTCTTATGCTTAATACAGGAAAACGATACGGAAATAATGAATAATGCCTACTTGTGAGGAGGAAGGTCAGACAAAATATATTCTCTCTTGCATTTAAGAACTCAACAGGGATGTAAAGCAGAGAATTCATTTGGTGGTGTGAAAACTTGCACTTACTGGCACATCTTCCATAGTAGACGCATGTGTAAAGAGCTGAGTGTTCAGGTTTTCTCCTTCCCAGTGATTCGAGCAAAAAAAATTTCCAGCTTTATCTGTTGGAGACTCCACCTGAAAGCAAGAAAGGCACCATGATAAAAACCAGTACCTAACTGACCAGGAGGAGATTTATCTGTCAGTTGCTAAATAAATTGAATAAATATTCTTCACAGCTGTGCATAATGCATGTTTACTGTACTGTCTTTTACAGCACTCTTGCTCTTTGCAGAAGAAAAAAGTTTAAGGTTCTCAAAAAAGTCCCCACCTAATAAAACTTTGAATACTTGCACTCAGCGCTCTGACAGTATTCAGGAGTTTAATCCCCTAGAAAGGATTGAGAATATATGTATTTTTAGAACTTTAGTGTCAAAGTAATATAATGCAATGTCCTCAATTGTTCAGGTTTCTAAGTCACTCCATGGAGCTTGGTCCCTGTGGGGTTCTTCTATAGTTTTCACCAATATTCCAAATTCCTGTCTAATTTTTTTTTTTCTTTTTAAGTTTCAAACAGAAACTGCATTAGAACAGCCCAAGCAAACCCCTGCTGAAAACAGCAGAAAGACTTCTATGGAAATCAATGGGAGATGAATTAGGCATGCCTAGTATACTATATAGAACCGACACTAAGATCTTGGGGCTCACATGAAAGAAAAACAGACACAGCTATTTAACAGAAAAGGTATTGGTATAAGTTTCTCAGCAAAGAGTGCTGAATTAAATTGCCTCAGGTAAGTTTGAGATTTACCTCTTGTTTGATTTTCTTCAGCAAAGGGGGACCACTTTCATGTAGGCCAGCCGCTATTGCAGATTCCTCCGACTCCTGCTTGATAACGTCCTGCAGATCTTCTACAAGATGAGTCGGAGTTTGAGGCTGAAAGGAAGAAACGTTATATCCAAGTCCCAGAACATCCCACTGCACTAGTATCAAAGTAACTTTTATCATTGTTTCCTTCTTACCAGCATCTTCAAAGGACCATATTTGATTTCCTGAGCTGCAAGTGCGTTTTTGAATGGAGTGGGTGTTCTTGGAGAGCTCTCTAATATCGACCTCTTGATTGCTGGAGTTCTGAATCTTTAAAAAGAGGGAGAAAAACTTTAAAGGAACACGCTTGGAAATATTATCTCTTTACAGAAATACGTGCATACAGGCAGTGGCTGCTCTAAGACTCGGACAAATATTTTCCTGCAATCCTATAATCCATTTTGCTTTTCTGGCAGAACATCTATTGAACTGTGATAAGGTGGAATGGCTTTATTCAAAAAACTGGCGAGTCTATATGCATGATTGTTCTGTATTAATAACCTACCTCCACAGTTATAAAGTGGAAGTTTTACTTCAAATGAAGAAAAATCTGAATGTGTTAGCAAACAACTCTGCAGGAAGCATACAGTGACCCAGCACTTTGGTTGCGTGCAAACCTGAAGAAATGAACCCTCGGGAATCTGGCAAGACAATGTGATAACAGACTTACATGTGATTTTCCTTCTGAGCTTTCAAAGTCTGGTCCCTGTGGAACGGCGTGGCAACAGCCATCTTATGGCCACACACCGGCGTGGAAGTTAGCGCAGGGTTGTCCAGGTTCAGGTTTTCGTGACTGGATGAGGAAAGGAAAAATCAACAGGAACATCCAGATTACAACGTTGACTTCTTAAGTTGATGTTATTGAACAAAAGAAAAAGAAATTATTTCCTTCTGATTGACATAAGTGATTCGCCCGACCCTACGATGCGGGTAGGTGTATATGTGGTACCTGACTACACGGCAAAACAATACTCAACAGTTTGGCTGGAGCACTCAGGAAGCCAAAACAAGCATTTATAGAGAGGGAAGTTATAAAGAAAATGATACTCCGTTCCAGTGAGAAACACTCTCCACCACTTCAAGAGCCACATCTTAAAAGCCTGATTTGGATTTTCTGCAAATAAATTTTAATTAAGAGCAGTGTGCCCAAGTGAGAACTGGGTGAAAATGAGTAAGGGATGTTTCAGGAATAAACCTACAGGAAATGGGGCTAAATTCCACAAAGATTTATATAGGGAATCGAGGTGCTTTTAAGGCAGTAAATAAAGTGTTTATGACAGGAAAATAAATTTCCTATCATCTCTCTCAAAACAAAGTGCTCCGTTTTCACAGCATAAAAAGAAAACTGCCACATGTGATGGGTGCATGGAGTGACTTGGAATGGAAATAGCTGACCGAAAAGGAGGCGGCAGTATTAGTTTGGAGAAAATTGCTTTTGCATGAGTTCTACCTAGTAACCTAAAATATTGTTTCCATTTCTAGTGTCTACAAATCTGTGAGTGTAGTGGTATCCTTTATTCTGACAACGATTCACTGTACTACCTTCTAGACTCAACTTGCATCGGATTAAAATACACTTTATAAAAATATGGCATCTAAGAAAATACGGATTTCACCGGATAAATGATGTATGATTAAAATACCTAATAGGTAATGGGAGATACAGTGGGAGATCATTACATGCGATCTTTTTTTCATGAAGTAGCGTTTCTCTGGCTTCAAGGACTAAAGCCAAACCAAGGCAAACCCAACACAAACAGACAAACAAAAAAACCAAAACACTTTTAAATAGTGCTACAGCTGTGAAACAAAGCAACCATCGGCAGGAATTTGGAAGTGCACGCCAGGCCATTTTAACAGGCCATTTTCCTCCTCATTCCTATTCCACTCCACCCCACATGGCCCGGGTTGAGGATGGCGAGCCGCGATTTGAATTTTCTGGTTGTTGTCAGTTTGTCTCACAACCTGAATGCTATTTAAATGCAGTTTGGGGTTTTCTAGGTCAATGAATCATACTGTAAGTGGACAGAGATGGAAAGTATTACAAATGATCAGAAATGTTAAACTCTAGTAGTTGAAGGAGTTAACAGCAAGAGCAAAGCAAGCAATCGTATTCCCCTACAAAAATAATCCAAATCAAAAAACCCCCCAAGCCCCACAGATGAATTTAAAATAAGAGAATCAACAGTTAGCTGATGATCTAAACCCAGCGGTGAAGACTAAGAGCAGTGAGAAGATTCAAACACGGAGTGAAATCAACAAGCGCAACGGTAATTAGTCATTTGTTCCAAAGGATTAGTTTCTAAATTGTTAAGGCTGGGGTGACTTTTGAGAATTAGTAACATCTGTGCAGAAGTCTTGATCTACCTGCGAGGGAGAGAAGGGCAGGCTTTTGACAGGGGAGCGCTTAGGAGGAGTTGAGCTGCTGACGTCAGCTAGGACCAAGGTGCTACCGTGGCCACTGGCTAAGGGGCTGGAGTGCCCTCTCCTTTTGCGAAGAAGGACCCACGGAGCCGCGCTGCCCTGTGAGGCAGATAAGGACTTTGGTGAGCCAGGAGAGCCCTGACTCGACATGATTTTGCTCAAGTTTGTGATGGGGTGTCCTTGAGGTCTACAAGCACTGGCCCCTCTTTGCTGAAGCTGCGCGACTTTGCCTGAGGGAGCTTTGCTAGCCGAAGTGTCTGTGTCTTCAAAGAATTCAAAACTGCTGAGATCACCCCATGATGAAGGATCCTGAAACAACGTGGGAGGCACGGAGCTATAAGACAGTGTATAGTGCCACCTCATGAAAATACAGCGCTAGGATATGCCCGTAACCACCACCACCAACAAAGTCTTTCCCAGTTCAATTCAGCTTGACCCTGTTTAATTGAGTAGTAACACTGTGAACGCTTATTTGTTTTCAATATATACCTTGATCACATCAAACCGTCTATCATCCTGGTAGCGTTGCTGGCAACTGACTCCCTAAAGAAACAATGAGTCAAATGATGTCCTTACTATCTACTTGCCCAGGGTTTTCTGCTTGGTATGAAGACAGTGCCTTTCACTACCAAAAAATGTGTGCCTTGGGCTCTAAACCAAGACTAGTCTCCTCTTAACCTGCACGCCTGCTCTGGACGTGCTGAATGGGACGTGATGCTGCATGAAGCAGACACCACTGGTGCTGAAGGAGGGTGCCACCAACAAACGTATTTCAACGTGCCGCTTCTGTTACACATAGTATCCCAGAGACCACAGTGAGAAAAGGCCCATGCCAATGTCAGTCAGCTACCTGGCATTTAAAACGCATGTTTCCAGTTCTTCACATATGCCAGGGCAAGCTCCTTAACCTTTGAGAAGCAGCTATTGAAGCTACAACAAAAACTTTTAGAAAATGATGCAGATACACGAGCAGCCACACATAAACCTACGGCATGTGTCACTTCAAATATAAATAAGTATCATTTCACTGTTTTAAAATCTTTCACGGTGTCTCTGATTTTATTTTAAGGAGACTTAATATCGAGAGATTGTTTCAAGCTCCTATTGTGCAGTTTGCGAAAAATCACACTCCCATACCAAGATGTAGCAGGAAAGGGAGACACCCACAAAAAGCATACGCATCCACACCTGAGGGCTTCATCTACGAGCAGCCGCGTTTTGTTATGTCAGAAGCTAAGCTTCAGATCTTGTAGCAATTAGAAGTTACTCGGAAAAAAAAAAGAAACACATTTAGTTCCTCTCCCCTTACTCCTTCACGACGCACGAATCCACCTGAGGCGGCAAGTCTACTTACGGAGTCTATTAACTGGAGTGTTTCTGCAAATTCTAAGAGATTCTTAACATTATCCAGGATGTTGCTCTGGTGAACAATCATGCACCGTGCAGGGGATGCACTTTCCTCAGGTAAGCAACCGTGATCCACCGGTGGAGATGGAGTACAGTGGTGATGTTCCCCCAAACAGGAAACAGGTGCATTGTCACCACTGGTCCTGGTACTGTCAGCAATCGTGGTGCTGTGCCAGCCGGGGTAGTTTGATGTGTGGTTCTGTGTCTAAAGGAAGAAGGAAAAAAAAAAAGAAAAGGGGGGGGGAAAGGCAGAAGGAACTTAGCAATGAAATTGCACAAGGTGTCAGATGCCACTGGAGGAAAGATAAAAGTAGTTGCATCATCATCTAAAAGCTTATGCCTATGAAACAATTGTCAAGATGTTTCCTTTCATCAGTGCAAGATCTCGTTTTAAGTAATATCGGCTTTGTGTTTGTTATCCCAAAGTTACCTCATAATCTACTTCCAGGATTATGAGCATATATCATTACTAATACATCATCAATTCATACTGTGTTACTCCAAAAGCTCAAAAAGTGCCTGCAAGTCATTTTTTGTGAGAAGCAAGAAACGGCAGGATTTCCCTACTGAGCGCTCAGCACTGTAGAAGGCTAAAGGGTTTAAGAGTTAGAGTTGCTTTTGTTTGCTTATCTCCTTTTCTTCTTCTATCCCTGTCTAATGCTACAGCTTACACCAATGCAATGAAGAGGCTGTCAAATCAACGTGGTTAGGAAAGCAGAAGAACAAATTAACAGAAGTTTCTTTCCAGTGTGATCATGCAACAGAAGAAATTGCAAAACATTAACTAAAGTTAAAAAGTGGCCAAACTAACGTATCATGCATGCAGTTGTTTTACTATTAATTTAAATATTACCCAAAAAAAGAATCTGCTGGCTATCACCTATCTTCAAAAACGATTTGGGGATTCTTGGCTTTGGTGATGGTGTTAAGTAATTACGAAAGGGTTTTCGCATATTAACATCCAATGGCATATACAACGAAGTGTGAGAATTCAGTAATAGCCAGCATTTGCTCCACACATGCAGTTATGAAGAATCTAACATTATTCGGAGAAGTAAAACAAACTGTCAAACATGCACCAAGTCTGAAGCTTACAAGGTGTATAAAACACAGCTGAAGGAAAGAATACAACAGAGAAGAAAAATCTAATGTACAGGCACTACATTTTCATCACATGAACCATTGCACACTTTCAGAAATGCAGATCCCATTGATTTAAGATCTGTGGGATTTTTCATTTTCGTACAATCATCATGTTTCCAATATTATATCACGTTACAGAGCCCAGCCCTGCTCCCACTTTGTGAAGTAAAATACCTGCAAACTGTTTGCTTTTTTTTTTTAATAAAAGAATTTACGAAGCAAGTACAGATTATATATGTGCTATGTTTCATCCTTTTAAAACGGAAATATAGAGCCTTGATTAGTATCGAAGGCAGAGGGGGAGTAAAAAGTTAAAAAGACAAGCACTGGGGTAATGCTGCTATCCCTCCATCCAAGCACACAGTGACAATCTTACTGGTAATGCCTGCTGCCCTTTCAGTTCATTCTCAGTCGACATTAGTAGCAACTCTAATTCCTTTATTCGTTTTTCTTTCTCAGGGTCTTCATCATTATAGTGTCTCTGAAATTAAGAGTTAAGGGAAAAGAAAAGATAAAGGTCTGATAGGATGTAGCAACTAAAACGCTTATGGCTTGCCGTCCTGTGGTTATAACAGACTCAAATTAGACTCAAAGACGAAACAAACGTCAATTGTGTTTTCCACTACCAAAGTCCCTGCTGAATTTCAGTATAGACATTTGAAATGGAGAAAGTGAAAGCCATCACACCAGATGTCAACTACTGTGTTTTAAATGCACTTCAGAAGAAGTAATTATTAGCCATGTTAGAACTCCCCCACCTTCCCCATTTTCTCTCTTCACCACACTTATTACATTAAAATGTTTCCTTAATGTACGATTTTGACTTATCCAATGTTTAACAAATTGACTCTTGAAATGAGGTTCAAGTTATCTACCTGAATAGCTGCAGCAGCTGGCTGAGGAACATTGACAATATTTACATGCAGTGCTACTGGATATGGGATCTGACCAGGGACCTAGGCCAAAAAGCAAAAGACACTAAAAGTTATTATTTGTATCATACTGTCTGCCTGCACTGTGAATTTGTGTTAAACATACTTCGGGTTTAGGTACATAATATTTATAATCTATGGAGATGAAATAGCAAAAAACCCAACAATGTTTACAAGAACAGTGAACAGTTTTTTAGGAATATGACACGTTACAGAGGAAGAAAGAAAATTCATATATGAAATATCTACCTTTCCTGAATGAGAAAAGATGAATAATTTACAGATGCATTTGTAAGATTTTTCTAAATTGAAGTGAAAATGCAAAAGGTGCAATTCCTTACCGCCTAAAACTCTACAATGTAACTGTCTGAAGCAGCAGCCTGTTTCATTATTAATCATTAATAGATAAGGAATCAGATTAAAAACAATACTTGTTTACTCGGTTCCGACAGGCAACCCACAAACAGAGTATTACTGAAGGGAACGTGGAAGATTTTGACACAGAACACAGAATTAACCAGATTCAACTGATTTTCAAGAAATGTAATATTCACCGCTACAAGAAACAGTACTGGAAACACGTTCATTGCTTACTAGACATTAAAAACGCCAAACCCGATTCCACCACCTGAATGCCGGCGACCAATTTGAAACATACATATTTGCATCACTGAATGAAGTCAAAGTCAAAGAAGTCCTCGCCTGACATCGAACACAAACAAGTCCACCAAGACTGGGAGAAAACCCTTCGTGCTTCCTGAAATCAGGTATGGCTAAATTGCACCCACCTATTCAACAAAGCAAAACAAAACAAAACAAAACAAACCCACGTTTTCAGGCGCTTACGTTTTGTGGCTCAGAGATGTGGTAGTAGGGGTAGTCACTGCTCAGCGGGGGCTGGCCGGCTACCGGCAGCTGTGCAGAAGGCGGGTTGTGAGCAAAGGCCATCAAGTGGTTGCTCTTCTGAAAGCCAGCGGCTGCTGAGGAGTGACAGGCTTTGGAGGACTCCTGCAGGTAGCCCTCCTGCTCAACCTTTCGGCGCATGGTGGAATTCCAGTGGTTCTTGATAGCATTATCAGTTCTGCAACAGAAATACATACAGTTTGAGGAGTTTTAAGAACGAGCGTTTCCAAGTCAGATTAATAGGCAGGAAACTGCTGTTGGCATTTCTGTTTAAACCTTGAGCTGTTCTCTGACCTTCCTCCTGTCCCCAACTTTACAAATGCTACTCTCAACTTCTCAGGAAAGATGCTCAGTATACAAGACAGGGGAAAAGACAAATGGGCTACAGATGTTTATGTACTTTTTAAAGCAATCTCTAAGCCTTAGGTCCTCAAACTGCAAGAAATGAGTAACTTCAGCTTCACCTCCTTCCCATGAGGTGAGGTGACAGCAAAGGCTAACACCCCTTTGAGGCTACCTTAAAGGAGTGCCAACATCATCTTCCTGAGCCTTAATATTACAGTGGAGTTTTATTGTATCTCACGGCTGGAAAGAAAGACTGTGGAGAACAGCTGTGAAAAGACTAACTTCCAAGCAACTTTCCAACTGGCCACCTAGACAATGACAACACCACGCTATACACACAAATTCAGTAAACAAAGCTGTTGGGATTTTTCTTAGCTGCAGAAAAACTGAGAATCAAATTCTCACATATGTGAGTCAGAAAAAGCAAACTTATCAAGTCTGTGAGATTTTAAGAGTACGCTTAGAAACAGCTCCTCTATTTGAAAAACATCACCACCACATGGTATTGTTGAAAGCGGTATCTGTGATGTATGGAAGCTACAAAAAAACCTTTCCAAGGGGCAATTCCTTGCTTGTTTTCGTCTAGAAGGTGAAAGCAGCCTAGGGAATGCCCGCTTAAAAGGCTATCATGATCTTAGGCATTGTATTTAGATCTTGAAGATGTTTCACCAAATAGCAGGAATAAAAATGGGAAGGGAAACCTCTCCCTTGCTTACATTATTTGCTTGACTACACTTTACGTTGAGCCACTTTTACTAGAGAGCGAGTAAGACACTGAATCTCTGAAATTATATGCAAGCTGTGTATAAGCTTTCAATGAGACAAGCAAGTATTTCCAGGACCAGAGTTTGAGGAAGTCAGTTTCTCCTGTTTTATACATGGATTTTTAACAGGTCAAAATCATCTGGATGATTCAGGAGCATTAAAAATGTTGAAGCAGCCTTCTCTTAAACAATTTTGAACAAACAGGCCGGATTTCATGTTGAAGGTATACCCTTAGCTGAATGTAAATTACGTTTCACTTGCAGAGCCTGATCCTTCCCTGTTAAATCAGTTTAAATTTTGACAGTTATTGCAAGCACAAATAAGATTGCACAGACATTTAGGAAACTGTTATGGTCTTGCTCTAGTTACTGGTTTTTTTTTACCTGTGGCAAACATCAAAAGCATGTAAAAATAGCATACTGTTCCATGTACTGACCAAACAGCACAGTTCCCCACTGAGAAAAATGCACATTGATGTCACTAGCTTTCCAGGTTTCGATTCCAAAACTTTTTGATTTATAAAGTGCAGCCCAAGGCAACTGAAACGGACTGCTCAGACCTGCAGCTTTTTCCTTTTTTCCTATTTAAGAGCTAAAGGTGTATGTCATTACCGTCCAGGCAGCAACTTTGCAATTTCTGCCCATCTGTTTCCCAGTCTCTTGTGTGCCTGGTAAATAATTCTATCTTCCTCTTCTGTCCAGGAGGTTTTCTTCACTTCTGGATTCAAATGGTTGTGCCACCTCTCCCTGCACTGTTTTCCAATCCTTCCCTTCAAATGCTTAGCAATGACAGACCAGCGCTTTGGACCGTATTTCTGCACGAGTTCTATTACCTTCAAAGAAGGACATAAAAACTGCCTGTTTTTAACGATGCATAATGAATCAATGAAATTTTTCTGTGGTGGAGCAATATTTTCAACAACATTTCTCAAAATTGCCATGGTAAAACTAACACACAATTAAGCTTCCCCACTTCCCATTTATACTTTTACCCAAAAGGAAAAATCTGGTAATAGTTAAGGCATTTCTAGACTGCAGTTCTACATTACAGTGCTGTAAAGCAACATTAATTAATTTTCGTAGAAAACTTAGAAAGCACTACACAAATACTCTAAGCATTGATACTGATAGGATCAGTCTGCCTCTGGCCGTATTAGTGTTGAGACCACCGAAGTCTCTAGCAGTTTTTCCCCAACACATGAGATCTGCTAGTAAGGCATTAATCAGACGGAAAGGAAAACTGATTACCCTTTGATCCTCCTCTTTAGTCCACGGACCTTTAATAAGTTCTGGGTTTAGTACCTTCTGCCATCGGTGCTGGCACTGAACATCTGTCCGATTCTAGTGAAATGTAAAATATGCAAAGTAGATCATTCTTTAGACAAGATGAATGTAGAGTGATAACGCTCTTATCTAGGGATGCTTGTTCCCGACGTATTTCTACTACCACTACTAAACAATATGGGGGGATATAGTAGGTCAGAGAAGAAGGTGCTCAACTATCACTTTGCTCACTGAACTAGCTAATATTCCTGCAGTGATGACTGTATCACCAAAACTACACAAACTGAATCTTCACCGTCTGGCACAACAGCCGTCATGCTTTCATTCGCAGTATTTCTACAACAGCCAAAGTGTTCACAAAACAATTATTTTCTAAACCACACTTACAATTCATCAAAGCTATTTTTTCTCTGTGCTGAGACATTTTGTTTCTGTGTCACATTGACCGTCTACTGTGCAACACCCCTCCAACCCCCATTTTTGCTTGTTTGATTTTTTCCAACCCTTTGTGAGAAATGAAAGGAAAATTAAGATAAGGGTTTCCACAATATTCTAACTAAATTTCTGAGGTCTCCAACTGTGGAGGTTTTATATCTCCCACAGAATGTAACTATAAAGCAACCACTCCCCTTTCCCTTACTTGGAAACCTCTGATAAAAGAGTTGTCACTAGAACTAGAACCAGAAACCAATATCCACTTACAGGAAGGAAATTGGCAATGACTTTCCAGTCTTCTGTGCCATTCTGCTCCACAAGCTTCTTCAGTTTCTCATCCTGAATCATTAAAAAAACCAGACATACTTAATATTGCAATCTCTTACAATGCAAATGAAATACATTTTAAAAAATTGCCTTCTTCGAGCTTTTTATGCATCTATTTCTGCATCCTGAGTGCAAGGCAAGGTGGTCTGTAGTCTTCTCATGTTTTTAATTGCCTAAATCAGGAGATTTTTCTACTCCTGTGGATTTTGGTAGGCTCTTGACTGTGCTGCAGGAGAAAGACTGACTTTTTCTGTGCTGTTCTTTGACTCGCATTATACATTCCCATTTTACTGCTCAAAGCAATGTAACTGTTATTCTTGTACTGGATTTACAGGAGGGCATGGATGTTTAGATGCCAGCCATCAGAATAACAATGAAATTCAGTAACACTCAGGCACCCAGCTGTCTGGGGACCTCTGAAAATCACAGCCTTATATGTCTTGCAAGTAATGGGAGTTCCAGTAATTTGCTCATTGCCTATCCGTGTACAATGAATGCACAATAAAACTAATGGCTCCTTTTTGCTCCTGAACACTGCGAGGGATTTTTGCATATTCGCAATAGCAAGAAATTTGGCCCAGTATTTTTAACGATAAGGCCAGAAATATAGACCTTAAGGACAAAAGAAACCAATCTCATATACTGGGAAAGATCGAGATAGTGTAAGACAAGCGAGAACTGCCCCAAGAGATAAGAGGAGGGGAGCAACCCTCCCCCTTCCCCCATTAGCGCCTTCCAGTTCAGGTGACAGGACAGTGGCCACTGGGCTCCACGGCTCCATCTCTTCCTCCCAGGCCACATCATAAACACATCCACCTCTGTAAGAGCAGACTATGATTTAAAAAACAATTAAAAATGCCGGTGAGAGGTGACCTGCCACTGTTTATATATCAATATACGTTGTGAGAGAGGAGAAAGTCAAAACATAGCTTAAGAACTGTATTAATGTATTTCACGATAAACTCAAACCAGTTAAATGGCCACAGGATAGCCACCTGGCAAAGGAATTTGATACCACAATTTACCCAGAAAGTCAGCACAAGGGTACCGTGACTAAAACGCATTCTGACCTTCAAAAACAAAATAGATCTTGAAAGTTCAGTTTTGGTACTGCTGGATTTCTTTCTTCCAGCTTTTAATTTATGTCCACTCAGAATCATAATGCTGCAATTAAAGTGCAAATTTCAAATGGCACAAAAGGACTGCAGCAGTTTCTGCCACAGTTGTTTGCTGCTGTGGGACACTGAACACACGTCAGTTCTCGCATAGCAACCGTTTTCAAACAAAAAGAGGCAGCACGAACAATCAAGCATTGCTGCAGGTGACTCTTAATCCGTTTCTCCAACAGGGATTACACGGAGACTCACATACCTGTAACGTAGACCTTGGTGGACATAAAAAAATGGTGTTTATACATTTTATTTAAAAGAGAAGAACGATCCTCAAAGTTAAATAAAACACTGGATGTAGCTAAAGGGTCGAAAACTTTGTCCTCGTTCATATACATGGGACTGTCACTGAAGTGGTTTGCAGATAAGCAACTTGGAGAAGAACGTGATCCATGCTCTCTCCATCTTTTTACATGCAGGAGATGAATGAACTTGGATTTACCTCTTCGCGGGTCCACCTGGTTTTTCCTAAGTGACGTTTTCCAGTCTTAGGAAGCAGACCATCATAATCGTGATCGTACATCTCAACATCTTCTTCGTCATCATCACTGCTATATATACTGCAGACGGAAACACAGCGAGACACAGAGTGGAACATGAGGACTTGAGCTACTTAATTACAAAGCACAAAAAACCCACTACAATCCTTACAAAGGTTACACAGATAAAAGTTTTAAAACTTGCACAACAAGATTTTGTTCTGCATTCTGTTGTTCTAGTATTCTGAACTGGTTCTGCTGTTTTTGGTATCCACAGATACAAGCAAAGGGCTGGCAACCTTCGTATTACTCTGCATGTTTAGACCTGCTCTTACTGTTAGATCAGCGGTGAATTACACATTTGGCAAACTTTCAACCAATGAAGGTTTCAAATTAAAATACAATGTTTGGGACAATGGAGTGAACTAGAGGCTGTGTCCATTACACAAGTGCATGCTCAGAATCTTTAACTCATGCCATACATTCTGAAAAATACTAGCATTTTTGTACATTTAGTAGAGCAGATAGTTATATCGTTCCCAGATAAAGCACACTGTGTATATATACAAAAAGTTAACCGATAATAACCTTGTTTGAGAATATGGTTATGGACCCTATATGTGAAGGCAAAAGTTTCTCTACAGTTAAGTAAAGCCAGTAAGTGGTAGCATTAACATGCAATAAGCTCTAATATAAAATGTGCCTGCCATTTATGGGTCTGGACAGACAAGAGCTGAGGACAAGTATATTTAATATCCTGCAACCAACAAATGAATGATTGAACCCTTTTATACTCTCCATTTGTCTAACTTAAGACTTTATTACCTCTACTCCATTTCTAAATACCTCATACTGTTTTTGAAATACTCTGCCACTCACCTAATTCATGACTAAGGGATTTCCCCAGAGGCTATCTATGGGTAAAAAGGACTCTTACTCTTTTCGCAAACAGCACTTGCTCTACCCAGTTAACTAAAACTAAAAGAGAGTGTTTTGCAACAAGAGCTGTCTTTCTGGTGGGCAGTATTTTATTTTCAACTTTTAAGATATGGGCACTGACACTTCAGCTAAGAGGCGATAACCGCAAGTGCTGGAAAGGAGACAATTGTCATGCTACGAGACTAAAAACTGTGATATATCTGATGGTATGGTATGCTGTGGTATGTTAAGGTATGACTAAGACATTAAAATAAGGTTATTTTGTAATAAAATTATCAGGCATTGTTTATCCCGTTAGCCTGTTTTCAGGGGATCACTTTTTAAATCAAGCTGCAGTGAAGCACAGAGACTGTTAGTCAAGACGCAAACACCTCCAAAATGCAAGCTGTTAAACGTATATTCTTTTAAAGTACACTGGGCTAATCACACCTTACATCTTCAACCCTGTGTTCTGGCCTGTGGCATGTGCCATGAAAACTATGCTACACGTAGGAAGTTTTCCACAGCCTGCCGTGATGTGTGTGGCCTGGCCTTCCCCGAGCCTCTGCCGGGTGGCCCCTGACTCACCCTCCCAGCCCATCGCTGCCACCCTCAACTCGCCCCGTAGCCCTCCAGCCTGCCTGGCCCCACGGTGCACTCCCTATTCCCCGGCCCGCGTAACCATTTGGGGGAAGCGCTGACTAAAGCTCCCACTCTGCACGCCAAGGCGAGCGCGCACCCCTCGTTGGCAGCTGGAGCCT